>NC_081180.1:197749654-197874231 GCF_029867415.1 Vicia villosa
TACATATCATGTATTTGAATATACATTTTATGTTCTAACTCGTTCATGCTGACTTTTGTCGTTTAGTTTTTGTTCTGTAACATTTCAGGATGTAGAGATGCTCAAATGATGCTCTGGTACATTCAACAATGTTCTGATACAAATCTAGCATGAAGTGATGTTAGTAGACATTCAAAGTTCTGAAGCTATCCGAGGGAAGCAGAAATCAGAAGATGTGAATGTTCTAAAAGATCTAGAAATTCAAGTTCTGAAGCTGTCCTGAATGGAAGCAGAAGTCAGAAGCTGTGAATGTTCTGAAGATCAAAGAAATTCAAGTTCTGAAGCTGTCCTGAATGGAAGCAGAAGTCAGAAGCTGTGAATGTTCTGAAGATCAAAGAAATTCAAGTTCTGAAGCTGTCCTGAATGGAAGCAGAAGTCAGAAGCTGTGAATGTTCTGAAGATCAAAGAAATTCAAGTTCTGAAGCTGTCCAATGGAAGCAGAAGTCAGAAGCTATGGATTCTCTGAAGGCAGAAGCTCATATGATCGTCTCTACCGAAATAATCAGGGAAGTCTTTTATTAAAGTTCTTCGAGTATTTATTTCAGGGGGAGATTACTTATCTCAGGGGGAGATTGTTGATCTCAGGGGGAGACATATTCATATGCTTATGCTATAGCTGTGTAATTTGTCTTTTGCCGTCTACTCTTTCTGATCGCAAATTCATATCATTTATATATGTTTTTGTCATCATCAAAAAGGGGGAGATTGTTAGAACAAGATTTGTTCTTATCAATTATTTTAGTTTTGATGATAACAATAATATGAATTTTGCTTAAGATAATATGGTACTCTAATCCAATGCAATTTCCCTTTCAGGAAATATATATAAAGAGTACGCATAATTCAGCGCTCAGAAGATGTGTCTCAAATGGTTCAGCATGCAACATCAGAACATGGTCTGGCAAGACATCAGAAGATGGTCGAAGCAGAATCAGAACATGGGTCTATGGAAGCATCAGAAGAACATGAGATCAGAAGCACTGAAGATCAGAAGATGGTATCACGCTCAGAAGCACTTCAAGGTCAGAAGATCAGAAGATGCTGTGCACCAAGCTGTTTGACTCTGATGATATTCAAACGTCGTATTCACAAACATCAGATCAGAAGGAAGTACACGTGGCAGACTACGCTGACTGACAAAAGGAACGTTAAAGCTACTAAAGGCTACGTCAGTAGACACAGCGTGAACAAGGCTCGAGGTAGTTGACAAAAGCGTATAACATTAAATGCAAAGCTGTACGGAACACGCAAAGCATTAAATGCATTCAACGGTCATCTTCTCAACGCCTATAAATATGAAGTTCTGATGAGAAGCAAGGTTAACGATTTCGCACCAATACAATTCAAATTAACTTGCTGAAACGCTGTTCAAATCTAAACTCAGAATCTTCATCTTCATCAAAGCTCACTACATTGCTGTTGTAATATCTTAGTGAGATTAAGCTTAAATTGTAAGAGAAATATCACAGTTGTGATTATCGCTTTTAAGAAGCATTTGTAAACTCTTGAATTGATTACATTAAGTTGTAAGGAACTAGAGTGATCAGTTGATCAGTATACTCTAGGAAGTCTTAGCAGTTAGCTGAGCAGGAAGTCTTGGCAGTTGGCTGAGCAGAAAGTCTTAGGAGTGAACTAAGCCTAGAGTGATCGTGTTGATCGGTAGACTCTAGAAAAGTCTTAGGAGTGAACTAAGCAGTTGTTCCTGGAGTGATCAGGTTGTGATCAGAAGACTCTGGAAGACTTAGTTGCGGCTAAGTGGAAAACCATTGTAATCCGTGCGATTAGTGGATTAAATCCTCAGTTGAGGTAAATCATCTCTGCGGGGGTGGACTGGAGTAGCTTCGTTAACAGCGAACCAGGATAAAAATAATTGTGCATTTTATTTTTATCGCTCAAGATTTTAAGTCACACTTATTCAATCCCCCCCTTTCTAAGTGTTTTTCTATCCTTCAGTCTTCCCGGTGAAGAGCCTCTAATCTTGGTTCACAATTCTACTCTTGGGATTTGCCTGGCTGGTTGTGATTAACTACGCCACTGCATTCCGAGACTGATTTGTACCAGGAGGACCTAGAAACACATTAACCCCACTTAAAGCCTTTTTTAGGACGTAGAGCGGTGATTACGAAAGTAATTGTCACGCAGATACTACACTCAGAGAAAACTCTCTTATAGATACCAGTCAACGTATCTTTAAGGTTGAGCAAAAACTCTGAGACCCCTAGAACCCGTTCTACAAAAATCCTTATCCTTAGTTTACCATTGGGGCGGGGTTTGCGTTTTGACTTCATGACCACTATACCCTTCAACGCCATGTTTGTTTAAAAACTCTTGTGTGTGCATTCATGCATTCATGCATCATTCATCATAACAACTAAAAACAAAAAAGAGTCTTTTTCGAGTCGTTTTCCAAGGAAACTAAATAACGAATGTTTTGAACTTCATAGAAAGAGAGAAACGGAGAAAGGACTTAAGGATCTATACCATGGATTACGGAAGAAAGAGAGCTAGGAAATACACCTTCAAGATTCCCCAGGTCGAGGAACTGGGAAAGCTCGGAAAACTGGTGGTCAACCCCCAGGCTTTCAAGGAGAAGTATGGAAAACTTCTACCTTTGCTCAATACCAACATTGTGGATGGGATCCTTCCCACCTTGGTACAGTTTTACGATCCAACGTATCACTGCTTCACCTTTCCAGATTATCAGCTCATGCCTACGTTGGAGGAGTACTCTCGTCTGATTGGAATACCCGTGTACGCGCAAGATCCGTACTCCGGTTTGGAAAAGAATCCTGACGACATTATCATTGCTGGAACTACTCCTTTGAACGTAGTCGACATCAGAACTCATATGGTGAGTAGAGGAGGAATTCAAGGATTGCCCTCCAAATTCCTGTTTGATCAAGCTCAGTACTTCATTAGCATCCAAGATATGAGCGCTTTTGAGGAAATCTTGGCTTTGCTTATCTACGGATTGTTTTTGTTCCCTAACATTAACGATTTCGTCGACATCGACGCAATTAAGATCTTCTTAATTGGAAATCCAGTTCCAACCTTGCTTGCGGATGCTTATCACTCTGTGCATTCAAGAAACCTGCAGCGAGGAGGATTAATCACATGCTGCGTACCGTTGTTATACGAATGGTTCGTTTCGCACCTGCCGAAGTCTAGCACTTTCAAGAACATGAGGGATGGCCTTTACTGGTCACAGAAAATCATGTCTCTCACTCATACAAACATTGATTGGTGTAGTCCTGACAACGACGAAACCAAGATCATCTTCAGTTGCGGAAGTTTTCCCAACATACCCCTTATTGGAACTAAGGGAGGAATCAGTTACAATCCAGCTTTAGCCCGTCGTCAATACGGCTATCCCATGAAAAATATACCGAGTAACATCCAATTGGAGGGTCTGTTCTTCAAGAACATCGACGATCATGGCAACATGCTGAAGAAGGAAATTGTCCAAGCCTGGCGTCTCGTTCACAGCAAAGGGAGAAGATTGTTAGGAAAACATCTTTGCATCTCCCTGGATCCTTACCTTCATTGGGTACGCATCAGAGCATTCAAGCTCAGGATGCCATATCAGCATCAAGAACCCATTCCCCTAAGGGAACCAATTTACCTTTTCTCCACCGATGTCGAAAAACTACAAGCGGCATTAAATAAGGTATGCCAAGAAAGGAATGCTTGGAGGAACAAGTATCGAATCGTTAACACGGAAAACGTTGAGATTCATAACATCCTAAGAAGGAAGGATGAGTTACTTGAAGTGCTCGATCGACAAGTGTCACAAACGTCACTTTCTCATCATATCCCTCCTGCTTCCTGGATCATCGATCAGCTCACGTCAGAGAACGCTCAGCTCAAGAAACAGAAGAAGATGTTAGAACGTGAAGTCGGCTCTTCGTCAAAATTTTAGAGTCCTTTCTCTCAGTTTCTCTGTATTTCTTTTTCAAAGTGTGTAAAAACGGCGTTTTCGCTTAATTAATAAAAGTTTGATGTTTCATAACGTAATTATGGTGTTTCCTTGAAAAATATTAACTTAATTGCATATCATACATCGCTTTAGTCGTACGCACTGACACGAGAATTGTCGTGGATCTAATAGTCACTTTCCTTTCTCCAGAAAGAGAGGAGGAGAAGGAGGTGAACCAAGACTTTCAAGCTGTCTCATCCATACAAAACTCGTTCAAGTCGCAAGAAAAGAATGGAAGACTTTGAGCAAGAGAATGGAGAACTCAGAGAAGAGGTTAATACTCTCAAAGATGCTATTGAAAGACTCAATAGTATGGTAGAAGCCCTGGTAGTTGCACAGAATCGACCAACGCCAGAAGAACCGCAAAGGACTGTGGTTTCCGAGATTGTTTCTACTCCTATTCCTCAGTATACCATGCCACCCAACCGACCTTGGGACATGCCGTATAACTTTATTCCAGAAGGGTACATACCCCCAGTTTCTGAAGTTCCAAGAGCTACAATGGAGATGCAACCGCCGGAGGGTTACAAACCTCTGGAAATTGAAGTTCCAAGAGCAACGGCAATGGGTTTCACACAACAGAATGCTGAGATTCCAAGATCTGCAGTCATGGCTTCTCCACAGCTGATTATGCATACTTTTCCTCCATAGGGCGGACAAGTATATCATCATGCTCCCAGTGAGGATGCTGGCGTGTATGAAAGATTGGACGAGTTCCAGGAACAGTTTCTGCAAATGCAGAAGGAACTCAAGACTCTTCGAGGACAAGATCTATTTGGAAAGATTGCTGCAAACCTCTGTCTGGTTCCAAATGTTAAGATTCCTCACAAATTAAAAGTACCAGAGTTCGAGAAGTACAAAGGGAATTCATGCCCACAAAGTCATCTCGTAATGTACGCTCAAAGAATGTCAACTCAGACTGATCATCAACAATTACTCATTCATTATTTTCAAGACAGCCTGACTGGTGCTGCGCTCAAATGGTACATGAACTTGGACAGTTCAGAGATTCGTACTTTTCGAGACCTCAGAGAGGCCTTCGTCAAACAGTATAAGTACAATATGGATATGGCTCCCGACAGAGATCAACTCCGGGCCATGACTCAAAAGGATAGAGAAAGCTTCAAGGAATACGCTCAGAGATGGCGTGAAGTTGCTGCTCAAATCTGTCCACCACTTGAAGAGAAAGAAATGACAAACATCTATCTCAAAACTTTGAGTCCATTTTACTACGGACGAATGGTTGCAAGTGCATCAAGTGACTTTACTGAGATGGTAAACATGGGTGTACATTTAGAAGAAGCAGTTCGAGAAGGACGCTTGAACAAAGAACCAGAATCTTCTATTGGTCCAAGGAAGTATGGAAGTTCTTTCCAGAAGAAAAAGGATCAAGATGTCAGCAATGTCTTGCACAAAATCAAGAAGAAATTTCAACCTCAAGTTGCAGCAATAACTCCGATTGTTAACTCAGCGCCAGCTTATCAACCTCAGGTCTCGCAACAACAAATTCAACAAAGGTCGCAGCAACCTCAGCAGCAGGTTCGACCTCCAAATTACAACAATCGGGCTCCAAGGTATCCTGCCTTTGACCCAGTACCAATGCCGTATGCGGAATTATTTCCAACATTACTGGCAAAAGGACTCATTCAGACAAGGAGTCCTCCAAATCCTACAAACAGTTCCTCACCATGGTATAAGGCTGACCAATCTTGTCCCTATCATCAGGGGGCACCAGGTCACAATATTAAGAACTGTTTCTCTTTCAAGATTGACGTCCAACGATTAGTGAAGAGCGGAATGCTATCCTTCAAAGATACTAGTCCAAACGTCCAAGCAAATCCTTTGCCACAGCATAAAGAAGCTTCAGTAAATCTGGTAGATCAACACCCTAACGTCATTCAAATCTACGACATTCGTCAGATAGGGGAAAATCTTGTCAAGATGCACGCTAAACAAGCTGGGTACGGCCATGTACCACCTCATAACTACTTCACATGCGATATTTATCCAAAGAATAATCAAGGATGTGCCGTAGTTCAAGCTGCATTACAAGAACAAATGGACTTAGGATGGATTCAACATATCCGAGTAAGGACTGAACATGACATCAACATGGTTCAAGGATGTCCTGGAGAATACAAAATCTACAAAGTTGAAGATCTTGAAGGATCGGTAGTCAGGTTCCATAAAACTTTAAATGGACTTGCCTACTTTGGAACAGATTTCCACGCTTACAGTAGATGCAGAATTTGTCGAAGAAATTCACAAGGATGTTTACGTGTTCGCAACGACATTCAAAAGCTGATGGATGACAATACCATTACTGTTCTTGCCAACAGAGAAGATGACGAAGTCTTTACCGTATCTCCTCAAATTAATCAAGTTGAACCAATGCAAGTTAAGTATGACAGCAGGAAGACAGCAATTGCTCCGTTAGTCATCTACTTACCAGGTCCTGTACCGTATAAGTCCAGCAAGGCTATACCATACAAGTACAACGCTACATTCATTGAAAATGGTAAGGAAATACCATTACCGTCTGTTGTCAACATTGTTGATGTTAGTCGAGTCACCAGAAGTGGACGAGTCTTCAACAGAACAATAGAAAATGTGGAGAAACCTTCGGAGGAAGTACCACATAGGCAAGACAATCATCCGACCAATGCTGTTCAAGCGAAAGAAAATGATGAGATCTTGAAGTTAATCCAGAGGAGTGAATACAACATTGTAGATCAATTACTACATACTCCGTCTAGGATTTCTGTCCTTTCCCTGCTATTGAGTTCTGAAGCTCATAGGGAAGCTCTACATAAAGTTTTGGAACAAGCTTTTGTAGAACCAAGCGTCACAATAAGCCAATTCAACAGTATCGTTGCCAACATTTCCGCCGGAACTAACCTTAGTTTCTGTGATGAAGATCTTCCTGAAGAAGGAGTAGACCATAATCTTCCACTTCACATCTCAGATGGTTGCATGGGTGATACACTCACAGGAGTCCTAATAGACAATGGGTCCTCTCTCAACGTCATGCCGAAATCAACATTGTCAAGATTATCTTTCGAAGATTACCCTCTAAGAAAAAGTCATGTCATCGTCAAAGCATTTGATGGATCAAGGAAGTCAGTTTTTGGAGAAGTGGATCTTCCCATAACTATTGGACCTCAGGCGTTCAAAATCACTTTCCAAGTTATGGATATTCCAGCACAATACAATTGTTTGCTAGGTCGCCCGTGGATTCATGAGGCTGGGGCAATTACTTCAACACTTCATCAAAAACTGAAGTTCATAAAAAATGACAAATTGGTAACCGTATGTGGGGAACGAGCTCTGATCGTCAGCAACCTGTCATCATTCTCCGACATAGAACCAAAAGAAGTTGTTGGAACTAAATTCCAAGCACTTTCCTTGGACAAAGGAAAGGAGAAAGCAGCGTCTATTTCTTCCTACAGAGATGCAATCCAAGTTTTAAAGGATGGCACTACCAGTGGTTGGAGGCACATTAATATTCCTACCAACAACAAGAACAGAACATGAGTTGGATTCTTTCCAACATCATCAAAGACTATTCCAGGAATTGAGGTAGTTCTTCCAATTCAAGAAACTTTCCGCAGCGGAGGTTTTCTTCAATCTGTTCAACAAACAGTCAATACCATCGGTACGGAAAACACCGATGAAGAGGGATGGCTATCCTATCTTAACAAAGCAGGATACATATCCCTGTCAGAGTCTGATTCACCTTGCTGTTATCCGACAAAAGGATCTGAAAGTAAGACTCAACCAAGCAGTGATGAAGTTACAAACAGCTTCACCACCAGAAGTCATGATTCATCAGAAGAAGTTCCTCCTATCCCCGAAGAAACTTGGGATACATTAGGAGAACCAAGCGGAAAATTCGACTACATGGTGAAATACTCCGCTCCTGAAAGTTCAAGAATCTCTCTTAAAGATATTGTTCCAACTGGATGGAACAGTGATTTTGAGTACCTCTCTCAGCCAAAAGAGATGTATAACTCTTGCTATCCATCATCATCGACTGGTGAAATCACCATTGAGGATTATATCCCCAAGTCACCTTCCGAGGCTACGGATCTAGAGTTCACATATCTAGTCAATGCCATCTTGGGAGAAGAGCAAGACCAAAATACAGAAGAGGATGATCTCGAAAGTGTCTCCGACAACGAGTCTCTCCATTCAGAAGATTGGAAGTTTCCTCAAAAGAAAAACCGACATACTCCACTTGGAAATGGGCATGCTCACACCGCTCAGTCTGCTGAAGTAGAAGAAGATCGTCTGAGTGTTGCAAAGACAGTGGTTGGTAAATCAAGACCTACCACAGGCCAGCTTAAGCCTAAGGTTCCAGATTACCTAGTGCACAATGGGGTTCGCCACTATTGGACAGCTGTTGAAGTTTCAACTGTTGTTCGCACTCCTAAGTAGGAACTTTCACCGTTATTTTGTCCTCTCACCATAGCCCAGGGTGAAGAGATGTTTCATAGGGCTTTGCATTTTACTATTTCTTAGGAAAATGTCCCTCTTTGCTTCGCCCAAAGCAATAGAGTTTTGTTTTATAGGGTCTTTGTTTCAAGAAATGACTGTCAATAAATAGAAATGTCATTCTGTTCCTTCGTTTAGTTTTCCCTTTTCTTTTTCCGGAAATTGGTAATCCTAAAAAACACCCTTAAAAAACATCAAAAATTCCATTAACTGCATACACCGAGTCTTCCCTCGTTGTCTAAATAAAATCATCACACATATGCAGATTAATCATAAAATACCCCGTTGAAACGTGCGACCGTATGACTTCTCCAAGCTTTGAGTTTCCTGTATTCGAGGCAGAGGAAGAAGAAGACGAAGAAATATCAAAGGAAATTTCACGATTACTTCAACAAAAGGAAGAGGCCATTCAGCCATACAATGAGCCTCTAGAGATCATTAACCTTGGTTCCGATGGAAACAGAAAAGAGGTTAAGATTGGAGCTTCGCTCAGTTCAGAGATCAGAGAGAGTTTGATACAACTGCTCAGAGAATTCTCAGATGTCTTCGCTTGGTCTTATCAAGATATGCCAGGGTTGGATACCAGTATAGTGGAGCAGCACTTGCCATTAAAAGCAGAATGCCCTCCGGTCAAACAAAAATTGAGAAGAACTCATCCGGAGATGGCCATGAAAATCAACGAGGAAGTTCAAAAGCAGATCAACGCAGGTTTCCTCGTCACTTCAGAATACCCTCAGTGGTTAGCTAACATTGTTCCCGTTCCTAAGAAAGACGGAAAAGTCCGCATGTGCGTCGACTACAGAGATTTGAACAAAGCTAGCCCTAAGGATGATTTTCCTTTACCACATATTGAGATGTTGGTAGACAATACAGCAAAATCCAAAGTTTTCTCGTTCATGGACGGATTTTCAGGATACAACCAAATCAAAATGGCACCTGAAGACATGGAGAAAACAGCTTTCATCACCCCCTGGGGCACGTTCTGCTATCGCGTTATGCCTTTTGGACTAAAGAACGCAGGGGCAACTTATCAAAGAGACATGACTACGCTTTTCCACGACATGATGCATAAAGAAGTGGATGTCTATGTGGACGACATGATTGCCAAATCAGAAAATGAAGAAGATCACATACAGAATCTGACAAAGTTATTTCAACGCTTACGGAAGTTTCAGCTTCGCCTGAACCCCAACAAGTGTACCTTTGGTGTCTACTCAGGAAAACACCTTGGTTTCATTGTCAGCAAACGAGGAATTGAAGTAGATCCAAACAAAGTCAAGGCAATTCAAGAAATGCCTTCACCCAGAACCGAGAATCAAGTTAGAGGATTTCTTGGACGTCTGAATTACATCTCGAGATTCATATATCTCATGACTGCAACTTGTGCTCCTATTTTCAAACTTCTACGGAAAAATCAAAGTTGCGTCTGGACAGACGATTGTCAGAAAGCGTTCGACAGCATTAAGGAATATCTGCTCGAACCACCCATTTTGTCTCCTCCAGTGGAAGGAAGACCTTTGATAATGTACTTAACCGTCTTAGAAGACTCCATGGGTTGTGTCCTTGGATAGACTGACTGTGAATCCCGCTACTCCATGCTCGAGAAGACGTGTTGTGCTTTGGCCTGGGCTGCCAAGCGTCTCCGCTAGTACATGATTCGACATACTACTTGTTTGATCTCTCATATGGATCCAATCAAGTACATCTTTGAGAAGCCTGCCTTAACTGGGAAAATTGCCCGTTGGCAGATGTTGTTATCAAAATATGACATTGAGTATCACGCACAGAAAGCCGTGAAAGGAAGCATTCTAGCTGAGCACCTGACCGCCCACTCAATGGTCATGAATCAACTAGTTTCGACTTTCCGGACGAGGACGTCATGTACCTCAAGATGAAAGATTGCGACGAGCCACTACCAGACGAAGGACCTGAGATAGGATCCCAGTGGGGCTTAATCTTTGATGGAGCTGTCAACGCTTATGGACGAGGAATTGGGGCAATCATTGTTACACCTCAGGGTACCCATATTCCATTTACTGCCAGATTAACTTTCAAGTGCACAAACAATGAGGCCGAATATGAAGCTTGCATCATGGGTCTCGAAGAAGCCGTGGATCTAAGAATCAAACACTTGGATGTATACGGAGATTCTGCTTTGGTCATCAATCAAATCAAAGGTGAATGGGAAACACGCCAACCAGGGCTAATTCCTTACAAAGACTACGCAAGAAGATTGTTACCATTATTCGACAGGGTAAATTTTCATCACATTCCTCGCGAAGAAAACAACTTGGCTGATGCATTAGCCACACTCTCTTCCATGATTAAGATAAATCACTGGAATGACATTCCTCGGATCGATGTTATGCGCCGGGATAGGCCTGCTCATGTTTTCACAGTAGAAGCAATCATCGACGACAAACCGTGGTATCACGACATCAAGAACTTTCTTCAAAAGCAAGAGTACCTTCTTGGGGCATCAAAGAAATATAGAAAGACTTTGAGAAAGTTATTTTGTAGATTCTTCCTGAATGAAGATGTTTTGTACAAGAGAAACTTCGACATGGTTCTGCTCAGATGCGTTGACAGAAAAGAAGCGGAAGTACTTATGAGAGAAATACATGAAGGTTCCTTTGGTACTCACACCAATGGACATACCATGACAAGGAAAATACTGAGAGCAGGATATTATTGGCTGACGATGGAGTCAGATTGCTACCAGTACGCAAAGAGGTGTCACAAATGTCAGATCTACGCCGATAGAATTCATGTGCCACCATCTCTTCTCACCATACTCTCTTCCCCTTGGCCTTTCTCCATGTGGGGAATCGATATGATTGGAATGATCGAGCCAAAAGCGTCCAACGGACATCGCTTCATCTTGGTAGCTATAGACTATTTCACCAAATGGGTTGAAGCAGCTTCATATTCAAACGTTACAAGACAAGTTGTCGTCAGGTTTATCAAGAATCACATCATCTGTCGCTACGACATTCCTAGCAAGATAATCACTGACAATGGGTCAAATTTGAATAACAAAATGATGAAGGAGCTTTGTGAAGAATTCAAGATTGAACATCACAACTCATCTCCTTACAGACCAAAGATGAATGGAGCTGTAGAAGCAGCTAACAAAAACATCAAGAAAATCATTCAGAAGATGGTCATCACTTACAAAGATTGGCATGAAATGCTCCCGTATGCTCTTCATGGTTACCGTACATCAGTACGTACTTCGACTGGAGCAACTCCTTTCTCCCTTGTATATGGCATGGAGGCAGTCCTACCTATAGAAGTTGAGATTCCATCAATGAGGGTCTTGATGGAAGCAAAATTAACAGAAGCCGAGTGGTGTCAAAGCAGATTCGATGAATTGAACTTAATCGAAGAAAAGCGCATGACAGCTTTATGCCACGGTCAGCTATATCAACAAAGAATGAAGAAAGCTTTCAACAAAAAGGTTCGACCTCGCACAATCAAAGAAGGCGACCTTGTACTCAAAAAGATTCAATCTTTTCTCACAGATTCAAGAGGGAAATGGACTCCCAATTATGACGGCCCCTACGTGGTCAAGAGAGCTTTCTCAGGAGGAGCCTTAATACTCACGACTATGGATGGAGAAGAATTCACCCGTCCTGTGAACATCGACGCAGTCAAGAAATACTTCGCCTAAATAATCAAAAGAACAGCTTGCTAAGTTGAAAACTCGCAAAGAGCGACTTAGGCAAAAAAGAGCGTCTCGGTGAATCGAAAACCCGAAAGGGCGATTCAGGCAAAAGTTAGAGACATAAAAAATAAATAATCAATCCTGGTAGACTTAAAACCCGAGAGGGGTAGTTTACACAAAAGTTAGGGATATATGGCAAGTAACTGTGTTCAGGACAAACTTGATCATTCAAAAATCCATAGCGGAGTATTCAGTAGCAGTAGGTCATCTTCTACGAAGCACGAATACAGCGCAACTCGGAGTGGAAGGGAAAGATAACGGTCGTCACGTTTCATCGTAGCCCTTTTCCCGAAAAATTACCAATTTCCAACTTTGTAAATACTCCATGGAATCAAGAATTTGGCTGATTACCATTCCATAAATAATAATTTGAGCCTTGTGCTTTTTCTTTGCAAATCTAGTCTTATTCAGTTTCTTGAAATGCATTTTAAGTTTAAACGGTCATTTTCTTGAAACAAATGTTTTCATAAAATAAAATGAATTTACTTGCAAAAATAAAGGTGAAATTTCTTTCTAAGGTTTACAAACAATAGGAAGAATGCAAACAGCTACTCCGAGAACGGTTGAGACTCTGGGAACCAAGATTTCCCCATGAGGTCGCTTTGCGAACATCTCCCGATGACGGATCTTCACTTCAATTCATATTACTCACTTCGGACAGCGGACAACTGATAACCAGGTATTCCCGACAGAGTTCGAACTACAAGAAGAGGACATCTTCTGATCAACAAGATTCAAGTCGTATCATAGGATTTTACATCCGCGACAATTCTATTCACTTTCGCTTTACATTTTATATTTGTCATAATATTCATGCATACATTATAACTGCATAGTCGAGTCAGGCTTTGATCATGTGAATGCCCGAGTCATTAAAGCATATACTCAAGATTCCCCTGCAAAGTTGTGAAAGGGTTTTTCTTCTTCATAAAGAAGGTTCATACACCAAAATTCCCCAAGCAAGTCAACAAATGGTAGTCTCCCTCAAAGAGATAGTTTGTTCACTTTTGGAATTCCCCAACTGAGAATCTCCTGCAGAGCGACGCTCGACAATCTCC
The DNA here is from genome assembly GCF_029867415.1 of Vicia villosa. Taxonomy (NCBI): domain Eukaryota; kingdom Viridiplantae; phylum Streptophyta; class Magnoliopsida; order Fabales; family Fabaceae; genus Vicia; species Vicia villosa. The sequence goes on from NC_081180.1 coordinate 197,762,949, forward strand.
CTCAAAGAGATAGTTTGTTCACTTTTGGAATTCCCCACAGGGTCGATGAGCGGTTCTCTTCTCCAAGAAGTGTGGATTCCCCGACATAATTGATACGTGGTAGTTTTTCCTCCTGGAAAACAGTTTGGTATTTCCCCAGCAGGGTCAAGAGATGCCACTCTTCGTCAAAGGAAACAGTTTGGTATTTCCCCAGCAGGGTCAAGAGATGCCACTCTTCGTCAAAGAAAATAATTGGGAATCTCCCCAGCAGATCGACAAATGATCCCCAGCGAAGCCAGTGAATGGCAGTCTCTTTCGGCAAAAGACAATTCACTCACTTTTTCGGACAAAAATAACGAATAGCAGCCTTCTTCATGAAGACAGTTCGTTTCGCTTAAAGATTCCTCAACAAAGTCAGCAAATGGCAGTCCCTTTCATCAGAAGACAGTTTGCTCACTTTCTTTCACGACAGGATCAACAAATGGCAGTCTCTCCCAGTAGAAGACAGTTTGTTCCCCTAGCAATTGGCAAATGGCAGTCTTTCCCCAAGGAAAGACAGTTTGTCTGTTAAAATTCAAGAGATCGACAGATGGCAGTTTCTTTAAACAGTTTGTCTGTTTCTGGGATGTTTCATCCCCTTGAGAGTTGACAAATGGCAGTTTTCCTCCTAGGAAAGCAGTTTGTTAATTCCCCTCAGAGTCGACAAATGGCAGTTTTCCTCTTAAGAAAAACAGTTTGTTGATTCCCCGGCATGAGTCGATAAATGGCAGTTTTTCCTCTTAGGAAAACAGTTTGTTGATTCCCTGGCATAAGTCGGTGAATGTTGGTTTTCACCCCGAAAACAGTTCGTCCGCCTTCAAGCAAAGTCATTAGCCCCTCAAAAGATCATGAGGAAAGATGGTGAAGTTTCTCTACTACCATCAAATCGCGTCTCATCTCCAAGTGCTGATGAGAAGTTTGGTGAGGAAACAAACCTTTGAAGTTTCTCTACTACCATCAAATGGCGTCTCATCTCCGAGTGCTGATGAGAAGTTTGGTGAGGAAACAAACCTTTGAAGTTTCTCTACTACCATAAAATGGCGTCTCATCTCCGAGTGCTGATGAGAAGTTTGGTGAGGAAACAAACCTTTGAAGTTTCTTTACTACCATCAAATGGCATCTCATCTCCAAGTGCTGATGAGAAGTTTGATGAGGAAACAAACCTTTGGAAATTTTCTCTTTATCTGAGATATTGTCCAAACACGGCTGAGACCAGTTTCGAGATATGGACATCCGAAACAAGGGGGAGGTTGTTTACCTTTTTCTAAGTGTCAACACTTAGTTAAAGAAGATGGATTGAGCATTCTACACTGCCATCCATTCACCAGAGTCCACATCAAGTATTTCTACAGGAGTTTGTCTCCTCATCCCCCGCCAAGTGCGACAACGGGATCAAGTCATGCAAGGATTTTATCAATTACAACATCTCAGGAGCGCCCAAAATTCGGACATTCTTTGATATTTAAGTCTCTTTCACGTAGGAGAGATCGAGATATCAATCTCTCTCCCTCCAGATAAAAGAAACTTAAATAGGGGCATCTGTCATACCCTAATTTTTGACCCCCCTGAGATGACATATCTTCAGGATTTTCATCAGGTCAAAGCAAGTACCCAGAGCAGTCACTTCTTCATTTGGCATTTAATCAAGGATGTTTAAAGACAAGAAAACTCAGGCAAAGGATCAATCAGTAGAAGGATTAGTCTCTAACATAATCATAGGACTCAAGAGCTTCATTTTTTCACCTATGATTGATTAGACACCCAGTCCTCTGAGTACAGATTTACTCAGGTCACCAGACTATGGTTTTTGAGCCTATCAAGGACTGAAATCAGGGATCACCTTTGGGAAACCCTAAAAAGCTCCAGGACATCTATTAAAGACTTCAATCATCTTCAAATGATCCATACAATAAGATCCACTGGACATCACACCTCAATTCAAGATCCACAGTCACCAATTTCATCTGGTCGACAATTAGGGTTTTTAACCTAATTCATCTGGATAGTTGAATTTTAATCAGGGCATGGATCCAAAACTCAAGACATAATTCAAGAACCTCTACTACCTCAATATAACCCATTTACATCACTCATTTGAGGAGAAGATCTTAATTCCACACAAAAGTCCAAAATCTCACCTTATCTGGAAAAAGTCAACTGTATGGGATCACCTTTGACTTTTAAGATTTTTGGTCAAACAATGACTTTCAAGGATCAATATCATCAATATATGGATATTAAAGTCATTTGACCAAAGAAATTCAAGAAGAATCTTCAAGGAGCAAAAAGTCGGGAATTAGGGTTTTTGAGGGCATTGTGGGAACTCAAAATTTCACTTACACAACTCAAAAAACTTCCAACATGAAAGTTGTAGATCTTGCATAATAAAACAACATCTTACAATGGAGCTTTTTTCAAAAGATCAATCATTTAAGAGATTTGGAAATTTTGAAGTTTTAGGTCATAAACACTTAGAAAATTTTCTAAGTGTTTTTAACCTAGTTTTCTTCCAACTTTGGCCTCATTTTTCACAAATTTGCCAAAGGATTCTGAAGGAACCATAAACTAATGATTTGAAGTAGATGTTTAGGGCTTTCCAAATTGTGTTCAACCTTCTCCAAATTCATTTTGAGCTAGGAGTTATGCTTGTTCAAAGTTGGCCTCATGAAGTGAAATTATAGGTCATGTACAATTTGAAACTTTGCAATTTTGTGCATTTTGCTTCACTAAGTGATGCTACACGACCTCTAATGCATCTGAAAACATGCCATGCATCCAAATTCATCATTGCATAAGGATTAGAGAAGATTCCCAAAAACAAAGGCATGTGATTATGTAATGATTGCATTTTTGAATTTATGGCAAATGGTGAATCATCAAGGAATCTTGTTCTAAGCCAATTAGAACTCTCCTCTGAATCAGAAATGTTCCCTTAGATCATACAAGATCAATGGTTGGGGAAGCTAGCCCGAAAATGCATCATTGCATTTAGGATCTTTTCAAATTTTCTTCTTGGCTAAGAAACCAAACTCACTACACTAAGCAAGCTTGCTATGTTCAATTGCTCTGAGCCATTTACCTATAAATAGAGGGCTCTTTCTCATTCAGAAAAGACACGAAAGCAACATAATTCTTGCTTTCTCTCTTCTTTCTTCATACTTAAGGTTTTCAAAGGTTCTTTGGCAAGAAGACTTAGATTCTTCAAACCGGAGCTCTTCCTTTGGAATTAAGTATTCAAACACCTTAGGGGAGTCATTTAGAGGTGATCCAAACCTCTGAAACACTTCTGGGCGTGAAGAATCATCATCTTCACCTCTCACTTGGAGCTGTTGCAGTTGGGGTCGAGCAGGAAGTTCTGGGCACTTTCAGTCCAAGCCAGGCATCTCAACACCTTCCAAAGGAGTCATTGAAGCTATCTGGATCGTTACAACAGTTCTGTAACACCTTTTGATCAGAGCCAAATCTTCATTTTTCAGGTAAGTTTCAAAAGCTTCAAACTCTATAATTCACGCATGATAAATTTAAAATGAAGTTACCAGTTGGTTTCTGCACCTTCATAGATCATTAGCCCTCAATCAATTGCATCAAATCATGCATATATAGTATTTCATGTTTAATTCCAGTTTTAGGGTTCTTAGTGTTCATGCTTGCGAATTTTATGTTATACTGAAAATAAATAAAATTAAAGGACACCATCATGATCCTCGTCCAAAAACGAGCAAAATCCATCTTTACATCTTTGGATTTGGTTGAGAATTGAGAGAGATACGATTTCCAGAAATTCAAAAGCTTGAGGTTGAAGATGAAGATGGTGGCGCCATTTTTTTTTTGAATTTCCCAGAAACGAGTTTATTTTATTTTGAATGATAGGTGTGTCACTTACGAATTCATCGTAGTGTCCCAATGGTTACAGCGCGCGTCCAAACTCTTGCCATGCCTAAGACCTTTTGTTCATTTTATTTTTCCAATTCATTTAATGCCTTGCTTTCACATATAATCATATGGGTTCTTTCCTTAAGCAGGCCACGCGCGTGGCCCAGTTGGTATTTGTTTTGTTTGGTAACCTATAGGGCGTGGGTTCAACCCTTGGCAAGACCAAACCCCTTTTTTTTAACACTATTTTCTTTCATTTTGTTCTATAACTTCACATAATTAAATCACCCATCAATTTAAATCATTTTCTATTCATTTTTCACACACTTATCATTTAATATATCTATTTTATGAATAACCCAAAAAATCACAAAAATATTATTTATTTGATATATATATCTTTAGGTTTAAAGTAACACATTTTTAAGTATTTTAAAATACTTTAAATATAGTTTTCTCTTGATTTTCTAAACCTAATCTCTTGTAAATATTTTTGTGATAAAACCCTAATCATGTAGGTCTTAATTAGGTATAGACTTTGTCTAAACCCTAATTAAGTTGACTTTTTGTCAATTTTCAAAACTGTTTTCACAACAATAATCATTTCAAATTACAAATCATTTTTAACTGTTTCTCATAAACAGTAAATCATTTTCAAGTGGGCCTCTAATAGAGTGTAAGACCCAACACCTTTTTCTTTTCATAGTTTGTTTTCAAAAACTGTATTTACAAAATCTTCTTTCTGTTTTCAAAATATTCTTCTGGTATTTGAAGGGCATTATTCCCGGTGAAACTCTTCAGATACCTATGTGACCTATGTCCATCTTCACTTCTTCTGTTTTCAAAAAAACCATTAACTGTTTATCATATATATATTCAACTATTATCCATCAATTGCTGGTAAGGCTTTGTACATACTTCTTCAAAGGCCTCCACTCCATCCAGGTTAGGCTTTACAAGCTTTCAATTTACAGTCTTTATTTAAATTACTGTCAAATATAGAACTGTGCATATATATATAGTTTAGAACTACGTTTGAGTATAAACCCTAGGACAGTTAAACTATATATATATATATATATTATAGGAATATGACCTAGGATTGAGAATGTCTTCCCGGTGAAGGCTCTTTCCTAATTAGATATCTGTAGTTCAAACCCCCAAGATGAATTATTCCCGGTGAAACATCTTGGCAAAAACCTTAGAATCCAAAAAAATAGGACACATCCACCCAAAGAGGAATTATTCCCGGTGAAACCTCTTAGCCATTTGCTTAAAGCCAAAATAAGTTCAAAACTACATAGCTTTATCTTGTGCTATAACAAGGACCCTCGATGACCCTCGATTAGCCTCCTCTTGGGCTTTGTACAAGGACCCACAGGCTTCTTAAAAGCATTTCCAGCTTCCTCTTAAGCTTGTATACAAGGACCCATCAGGTTTCTTACAAACATAGGAACAGGTCTTTAGTCACCTTTTAACATACCCTGGTGAGTTTCTTCCAATTAAAACCAGACTTTAAACAAGCTAAGTTTGTCTCAAGTTTACATTGAGTACACCTTTTGGAATGAGAGACATGGACAGTCTCTGTCACCCTTATCTTCATCAATCTTCCTTAGCAGAGTCTAGGATCCATGTTTGCTTATCCTCAGCAAGAGTCAGCCTTCATCTTGGGCTTTAAACAAGAAGTCTCCACTAGATAATCTTTCTGCCAATCATTTCAATAAAAACCCCTGGAAAGGGTTAGCCTCCACACATTCTTTCATTTTAACAAAAACCCCTGGAAAGGGTTAGCCTCCAAATCATTTCTTTCATCTTAATAAAAACTCCTGGAAAGGGTTAGCCTCCACACATTCTTTCATTTTAACAAAAACCCCTGGAAAGGGTTAGCCTCCAAAATCACTTCATCAAAAACCAAAGATTCATTCTCTTAGGAGATAATTTCCCCAAAAAGAGTCAAAACCCCTGGAAAGGGTCAGCCTCCAAAAAACATGACAAAAATCAGTCTTTTAACAGAAAATTTCACCAGCTGAGTCAAAATCCCTGGAAAGGGTTAGCTTCCAAAAAAATCAGTCTTTTAATAAATAAATCCTTCAGTAGAGTCAAAACCCAACAAAAATAGTTAGCCTTAACCTTGGGCTTCATACAAGGCACCAAAACAATAAAACTCCCTGTTAATAGTCAGCCTCAACCTTGGGCATTGTACAAGGCAGATAATAGAGTCTCCCCTAGTGAGTCCTTCATTGTTCAGTAGCCACAACCTTGGGCTTTGTACAAGGCAGATAAACCATATTTCATGTGTCAAAGATTCCTAACATCTAGGATCTTTTCCCATAGAGTCATCCATACTCAGTTTATTTAAGAGTCCGCCACAACCTTGGGCTTCATACAAGGCAGAAAATAATATTTCCCCTAGTTAGAGTCAGCCTCAATTCTGGGCTTTGTACAGAACACCAAATAAAACCCATTAAAAATAGATTTTCCTAAGTAGAGTCAGCCTCAATTCTGGGCTTTGTACAGAACATAAAATTCCTTGTAATTAACCCCCAGTGGAGTCATCTCCCAGAGTTAATAATAATCAATCAATCAAAAAGCCTCAAGCTTGGGCCTCATACAAGCCAGTTAAAAAATCAAATCTTTTATATAGTAGATAGACATAGCTTATCTCTATAGAGAGATCTTTCCTCTATCTCACCACATTCAAACAAACAAACATTACACATTTCAATTTCAATCAAAGTCTCCCATTTAGGACTCTGAAAGACATGCTCTGGCACATCTCCAGACTTGTACACTTTCCCTAATTTGGACGAGCATCTTTCTTTCATTCAAGAGATACTAGCATACTTGCAAACACACAAGTAAGGTCACTCTCTTAATGAAATGAATCCAGTTATTCTGTCACTCTTTTAAAATGTTTGTGGTGGAATAGTAGAAATACCTCTCTATAAAGATGACTTCATGTCTCTTTACTGTAAATAGAGATTTAATTCAAGCTTCAACCTTGAGCTTCAAGCAAGGCACCCAAAAATAATTAATTTCCATAATTAGTTCCCCGAACTACATTAAGCTCTGACTTCCATTAGGGATATGTAGGCATGAGGTTCACAAGGAATCTCAGCGAGCTAATAAAATACCAAAAATAGTCAGTCTGTCTGTCTGTCTTTCTTTTATTCAATTCAATTCCTTCTCCTAACACAAAGGAGAAACTTTTCCAATAATCATTAGCAGCACAAACACATTTAGACACAGAGAAGGTTCCTGTAGAGTACTACAGATATGTAGGGTGTTTAAACACTTCCCTATGTATAACCGACCTCCCGGACTCCAGAATTTCTAGTCTAGGTGAATCCCCACACTTAGCAAACTCCTAGGGTTTAATTGAGATCTTTTTTCCCCTTTCCTACTCGTAGGACAATAAGAAAGTTCGTGTGATATCGTAGGAAGAACTGAAATAAAATTCATCCCACCACGGGCGCATTCTCCTTCCAAATTTCGCGTGAAGGGTCTAGCGTGCCGTCCTCCCAAGTAAACGGGGAGGTAAAAAAAACGAAACCACAGAGACCGACTCACAACTCCATGCAAATGCAACGTGGTACCGACTCAATCATCTCAAGTTCACTCAGGAACTTATTGGAACCATCGTTCGTTACTTAATGTAACTCTCCGTCGAGCATACAATGTTCACCCATTGCTCACACCCCACACGGGCACACAATGTTTATGGATTGGTCACACCTCACATAGGCACACAATCTGATTGCTCACACCCCACATGGGCACATAATCGTTTGTAATCATCCCTCACACCCCACATGGGCACACGATGTTACGACGGATTCTCATTTAAAAAAAATTTGTGAGAAGGTTGTATATGGAAAGCTATTTGGTGAATTTTATTTTATATAAATATTTATTGATATTATAGAATTTTTATCACACTAAAAAATTAGAATACCCTCTACTTATTTTCTGTATTAATCCTTTAATAAATAAAAATACTTAAATATTTTCCCCTTCTCTAATCATCAATTATGTGAATATTGTCTTTTGCTATCTTTTAATTAAATGAAAGAATCTCTTATACACTATATTTTTTGGGTTAAATATGTTTTTGGTCCCTAAAAATTATCAAATTTTACTTTTTACTCCTATTACAAAAATAACATGTTTTGTTCCCTACAAAATTATTATGCACGTAGTTTTAGTCTTTGCTATTAATCCAATGTGTAATTTTAAGTGATAATTTTGCAGACATGTTGAGAACGTATTAAAAAGTTCCTTGAAAAAAAGATCTCAAATTTTAATTTCTAAGTCAAGATGTTCATTACTTTTATCCTTATCTTTTGAATTTTAAAAAATTTATATCTAAATCTTCTCATTTAAAAAAATTCTAAAGTTTGATAAATAAATATTTTACAGTATTCTAAACATGTATGAAATTTTTTTTAAAAATTTAAAAATTAAAGTAATTAAATAGTTTTCAAAACTTTAAAAAATAGTAAAGACTAAAATTGCATATATAAAAATTTTGTAGGGACTAAAATATGTCATTTTTTAATAGGGATTAAAAATAAAATTTGAGATATTTATAGAGACAAAAAAAATATTTAACACTATTTTTTTAGATTCAATATTTCTCACATTTTTAAAGAGAAAAATGCACATTCAAATAAATTAGTCAATGCAAATATTTTTGTGGATTATGACACTTTGAAGGATTTAATTTTTATATGTTATTTTCAAACAAAAATTAAAATATGTTTTAAAAATGACCAACTATCATTTTTGTTTCCTACTTGATATAGATTATATTTTCGGGTTAAATATGTTTTTTTTCCTTATACAATTATCAAATTTTGCAGTTGGTCCTTACAAAATTATTATGCACGTAGTTTTAGTCCCAATTGTTAAACCATTGTGTATTTTTGAATGACTATTTTGCCGACATGTTTAGTGTGTTATAAAAAGTTCCTTGAAAAAAAGGTAACCTAAAATTTGATTTATAAGTCGAGATTTTCATTACTTTTAATATTATTTTTTGAAATTTAAAAAATTCATATTTAATTATTTTTATTTTAAAAAATTTTAAAATTTGATAAATAAATACTTTATAATATCAACTATCATTTTTGTTTCCTACTTGATATGGATTATATTTTATACGCTTTTCTTTTCTTTTTTTTATTAAAAAATTATCAACTATGTTATAGTAAAAAATAAAAAAAGATTCAATGTATGTTGTGATATTTTTCTAATGAAAAACAGTTTTTAATGACTATTTTGTATGATATATATATATATATATATATATATATATATATATATATATATATATATATATATATATATATATATATATATATATATATATATATTTGATGTATTTTATATGAGAACATGAAAATGATTCTCAACCATTAGATTTTAAAATAAATGGTGGAGATTATGTGTCATTCTTATGTATTCAATAAAAAGTATTTGTTGAGATGGTGTATATGGATAGGTGCTTGGTGACATTTATATAAAATTGTAATAATGATTTTAATTTTTTAGTCACTAAAAATATTTAAATAATTATATTGCATTATGTGTACTTATTTCTCTCTCTCCCCCCGGTTATATATCCAAATAGCTTTCCATATACACAATCTCAAACAAGTATATATATATATATATATATATATATATATATATATATATATATATATATATATATATATATATATATATATATATATATATATATATATATATATATATATATATATATATATATATAAAGTCAATTTTTCATTTAAAAAATTATATGATATTTATATTGTGTTCTTTATATTTACCGCTTTCTTTCTTTCTTTCTCCTCTATATATATAAATATAAAGAATGCAATATAAATATCATTTAATTTTTTAAATGAAAAATTAAATTTTGAACGAGTCTCGATGTTGTTTATGAAATGAAGATATTATTAATATGATGGAGAAGAAAATATTAGAGACACTAAAAATAAGATACCTATTACAAGAAATAAATCACGATAACTAATAAATATTATTTGCATACATAATTTACAGGAAACATAGTGTTTTACTATAGAATTGATCTCTTAGACAAATAAAAAGCATATCAAAGTGATTTTAATCATGTAATACTCGTTTAAATGAATAAAAAATAGAATTTGAGAGAGTAAGAAGAGAAATTTGAGGGTTAAGGTTATGAATTTCTACTTTTTAAAATTAGTTTTTGAAAAACTGTGATATCAAATTCTTTATTTGTTGGGCCAAATTATTTTTTGGACACAATAAATGTGAGAAATAGTACTACACTTTAACCGTTCGGATCGTTAAAGTAATGTCTGAGGTGGGAGATATTATGCTTGCACAACTCCAGTTCTTTTGGGGTTGATCTGATAGGGTTTGAAAAAAAATCTAATATACATTGGATCATGTGGTGCATGCCACCGACCTGGAGACCATTTATGGCCGAGTCGTCTTCTTCGAATGACTCCTTTGTCCCCATACCAACCCCATGCATAAAAGCAATCCCACAAGCTCTTCTAAATATGTGTGACATACCAGTTTCTAATTTTAGAAAGTCACGCCTCTAAGGTAATCCTCTCTCAATCAGGGTACATAAAGATATGTATAAATTAACACTAGAATGTTGCAGGAATAATTTACATGTAAAAGTAACGTACCATTGAAAGCATTAGAATTACGTGACAAACTCATAAAACTACATAGTCCAATCACTAACTCGGATTTTATTCCTTTGGGACATGGCCATTTTCAATTCTAATTCAAATCAAGGGTGGATCTCAACATAATCTGGAGTGTAGGAACGTGGAATTTTGAGCCCTCACTAATGCATTTGTCTCCGCAGACGCCAAATTTTAGACCTAAAAATTTAAAGATTACACATGCTCAAGTGTCGTTGGAGATGCATGGCCTACCCTTAGGCTATGTTTGGGAGTTTGGAGGGGAAGGGAGGGGAGGGCTTTGAAAATTAGGAAGAATTGAGTGAAAAGGATAAAAAGATTTTGGGTAGGAGGGTTTGAGTTTATTCATAACACCAAAAACCCCATAAAATGGGGGAACTCAAAAATTGTTTTGAAGGAGGGTTTTGGAGGGTTTTGAAGGGCTTACATAAATTTTCCAAATATCTTTTAGGTTGTTATACTATTCTGAAAATTAAAAATTTAATAATGATAATGACTCTTTTATCATTCTAAACAAAATGATTTTTTCAAAAGATGTCAAATATTTTCCTATATTTTTTTAAAATTTCATTTTTGGAAGCCTTCCCCTCCCCTCCCCTCCAAACTCCCAAACATAGCCTTAGTGTATTGAGAACAAACTACTTGATATGCAAATGCTTATGGTATTGGAACTTATTTTTCAATTTATGAGCTTACTAGAAAAAGAAATTGGGGGCACGTTTTGGTTTTCTTTGTTGACTAGAAATATGAGAGTTTTCCTTTTTTGTAGTAATTGTTCATGTGTGTTTGTTAAAGTATTTACAAATATTATAAGTGGAAAGGAAATATTGTTGAGAAGCCTCTGATTAAAGAATCTATAAGATACACACCTAAAAAATCTAAACAGGCTATATAAGGTTATGATAGTGTGAAGGACATAGAGAATAATGAATATATAATTATCTTTGTGAATAACATGGTGAATGATGACTATGTAGATTTAAATCAGGCAAAAAATTATACTCTTGAGAATGACATAGAGAAGGATGTATCTGTTGTGGACATTCAAGCAGAGAATAAGGATAATGGTAATGAGTAATATTTATCATAAGCAAGCTCTTCGAATGAAAAAGAAATAGTTGTAGAGAATGTTAATAGCTTAATTGAGAATTTGGTGATTGAGAAAGATATGACCGATGATCGAAGGGAGAAACGTGATTTTGATAAAGGGTTTATGGAAAATAATGGTAATAATCCATTTAGAGATCCATGTGATTGTTTGTATTTAGAAAAGAATAATAACATGTGGGGTGATGAAGATAATCAATCCTCTTGAGCCACATCACGAGGAATTTAATTTGGTAAAGAAAAAGGGTAGGGGAAGGAATAAACTTACTCATTCTATAATGGAAATCAACACCAAGGAAACTTCTTCTGAGACTGAAAGAAGTGTAACTGAAGATGCTTCAACATCTGATGGCAACACCTATGAATCTCAAATAAACGATACTGGATTGCAACAAGATAGGTTCGATGTACCTGGCCTAGAAGCTACTTCCAAATTTAATAAAGGCACAACAAGTCTCAGTTATAGCTCAGGACATGAGTCATGGGCTGACCACATGGAAACTAGACTCTATCAGTACATAAGGAATGACACAGAGAACAAGGTCTCAATAGATTGTGATATGAACCTTCAAGGGAAGAGGAGTCTTGACTATCAGAGTGATCATTCAAGTGAATGGACTGAAACTAACAAATATCCCTATATTGATAAGAACTCAAGAAACTGTGCTCAAATGAACTTAAGCATCAAAGGGATGTCGTATAAAGTTACTTAACATCCTGTCAAGCAGATTCAACCTGAGATTGAAGAGCCTGCAAGGAATGAAGAGCAGGGTTTCAGCTTGAGAGATATCACCAATAAAGAAATTTCTGCTTCATATCATCACAAAGGGTCTTAAGATGAATGTTGTGTGAAAAGATCTATCAATATTACTGAAGATATTTGTCTCTGAAAAGACAAGGTCTTGGAACTCAATGATGAACGTGAGTGCGCTATCTTGACAATGGAGGAAACTAGAGACACTCAGCAAATTGTGGTTGAGGACGATGTCACTATAGATGTCATGTCATTATCATGTGACATCTCTGGTACTCACAAGGATTATAATCATCTCAATAGAGATACCAAGGGAATGAAGACTGTGACTCTGGAGCATGATGATAAAGAAACACTGCCTACTACAGCTTCTGTGAAAGATTTGAATGCTACTAATCTCAAGAAAGACCTTGGGATAGGTATCTATGCAGAAGGATAGACAGCTCTTTTTGAGCCATTAGTGGAAGAGCTGGAGACAATGGAACTTCTACTATGGCTGCTGATGCATGATGTAACACCCTAAATCTAACACCACGATTAATAGGAAAATCAGAGTACAAAATCTCAAAACAAACATCATTCATTGGTGGCGTCACATTTTCAACTTAAACAAAATCTCATGCAAGCTCATATATGAAGATACATAACACATATAACAGAGGAACTCATACTTCATTAGTCATTCAATTTCAAACAAACTTTATAACATCATAGCGGAGCTCAAATAACAACATAAATCCCAAATCATAACATCTTTTCCAACATGGCAACAACTATTCGGCATGTCTCACAAGAGAATGATAACAAGATCCAGCAAGATATAACATCATAATAAAAAACAAGCAAGCATCTCCCGAGTGCTATGTATCAGAGCATAGGCACACCGACTCAAGCTATAAGGTAAACGGCTACTCTACGTCGTTACCTGCACGTTATCAACAAAGGGTAAAATTCAAACATAAGGGGTGAGATATCAAACAATATAAAGGAACCTATGATGATATTCAAAGTAAGGAAGGATCATACATAGTTCACCACTTCTCAACTCGCAACAACTTACAACAACTTTCATCACGATCGCGACATTATTAGTCATTCTCAACAACATAATCAATTTCACAAGTAAACATCAACACATCACAACATTCATGTCACAATCACAATGAATCAAATGCAACTCAATATGAAACTTCATGTTATGCGTATGCATGTGGTACCATTTGGAGTAAACTCCCAACTTAAACATTGCCGTTCGGGCCAACTTAAACATTGCCATATAGGCCAACTTAAACATTTGCCATTTAGGCCAACTTAAACAATGCAATGGATGCGACTCAATGATGCACATCCATAATGACAACTTAAACAACATCGGATAAAAAACATCAACTTAATGTCGAATTTTCAACAATAACAACAACGACATCATACTTTTCATAGTAATTCATTGTATCTCAACCACATCTTTATGGTATACAACTCACACAATATTCAACTTCACAAAATATCATCAATCGACAATTATAAAATTTCAAGCAAAGCTTCCAAAAAGTTTTTCCAAAGGTTTTCAAATCATTTCCAATAGATAGGCATTTATTAAAGCTTCACGGAGGTTCAAACGGAACTTAAAAAGGAGTTACGGATTAAAAGATACATCAATTTGAAGTTTTCAAAAAGTTTTTGACAACAAAGTTCGCCTAGCATGTGTCATACCCTAATTTTGACCCCCCTAAGATGTCACATCATCTGGCATTTCACATCTCCCAGTCAGATCAATACAGATACCTAGAGCAATCACCTATTCACTAGGTATTATATTAGGGTTTCCAGTTTATGAGATTCAGGAAAAGGATCAATCAATGGTAAACATGATCCTCAACACAATCATAGAGGTCAAGATGTTTCATCCATCTCAACATGATCTCCAACCTCGATGCATTGAGCCTCCAGTTCATCAGTGCAATAAGATTGGGGTTTTGAGATCCTTAGAGACTGCAATCAAGATTTCATCTAGGAAGAGCTTCAAGCTTCAAAACATGGTTCACACATCTCAAATGCCTTCAAATGCTTCCATCATCAATGTCTAAAGCAAAATATACTTCAATTCAAGATCAACAATTCTCAGATTCATGTGGACAACAAAATTAGGGTTTTGACCTAATTCTTCTAGACAGTTGACTTTTAATCAGGACATGGCTCCATAACTCAAACCATGATTCAAAGACCTCTAATACTTCAATATAATCCATTCACTTCATTCATTTGAGGAGGAGGGCTTGATTCATTACAAAAATCCAAGATTGCACTTCATCTGGAAAAAGTCAACTGTACAAGATTGGCTTTGACTTTTGAGAAATTTGGTCATCCATGGACTTTTAAAGATCAGTATCATCAACATATGATTATTGAAGTCATTGGGCCAAAGAAAATCAAGAAAATCAATCAAGAATAAAAAAGTCAACAAAAGTCAAAATTAGGGTTTTTCAAGGGCATTTTGGGAACTCAAACTTTTGCCTACACACTCAAAAATCTCTCAACATGGAAGTTGTAGATATTGAAGAAACAGACAACTCTTTAAGGGGGAACTTTTGGCAAAAAAATCAATCATTTAAGAGTTATGCAATCAAGAAGCCAAAGTCATCAAGACTTAGAAAATTTTCTAAGTGGAAAAACCTAGTTTTTCTTCCATCTTCAGGGCCAATTTTCACAAAATTCCCAAATGATTTTGAAGAAACACCAAACTAATAATGGAAGTATATACCAAGGGCTTTCCAAATTATGCTCAACCATCTCCAAATTCATTTTTAGCAAAAAGTTATGCATTTTCAAAGTTGGGCATTTGAAGTTGTTTAAGCCATGACCAAATTTTTACCTATTGCTAATTTTGTGCAAATGCCTCTACCAATTGATTCTACATGACACATAATACATCACTAGAGATGCCATGTATTTATTTTCATCATTGCGTAAAGATTGAAGCATATTCCCAAAAAAACAAAGACATGTGATTATGTAATGATTACATTTGGGAGTTTATGACAAATGAGTGAATCATCAAAGGAATATCTTCCCAACCAATTGGAACACATCTCTGCATCAGATTTGTCCCCCAAGATCAAGCAAAACCGAGGGGTAGGGAGTGGTATCAAAGAATCCATCATTGCACTTGGATATTTCACATTTCTTCACTACTAAGTTTTAAAAGTTATGACCTCATCCAAGCTTACTTCACTCTCTACTACTTCAGATCATTTGCCTATAAATAGAAGTGCTCTCCTCAGTATTGATCACACCAAAGCAACTTCAAATCTAGCTTTCTCCTTCTCTCCCTCTTGCTTATTGTTTTCTTAGGCTCTTTGGCAAGAAGAATCGAATTCTTCATACCAAAGCTCTTCCTTTGAAAGTAAGCTTTCTAACATCTCAGGGAGGTTCACTAGAAGTGATCCAAGCACCTGGAACACTTCTGAAAGTGGAGGATCACCATATCCACTTTCAATTGGGAGCTTAAGCAAGTGGGGTCGTGCAGAGTAATTCAGAGGGTGTCAATCAAGTCTAAGCATATCAACATGTTCCTTGGGGTGTAGTTAACCTATTCAGATGCCTGCAACACATCTGTAAGTGCAGAATCACCATCTTCCATTTTCACTTGGAGCTCGAGCAAGAAGGATTGGGTAGAATGATTCTGAAGCTTTCAAGTTGAAGTAAGCATCCAATTAGCATCAGTGAGCTACCAGGAAGCTTTTGCAATCATCAATTCATAGCTGGGATCTCTCTACCATAGCCATTGATCTTCAGTTTCAGAGTTACATATCTGGAACCGTGAGGGAATTTAGAGCAAATTCCATGTTTACATCATCCTATTCGGTTGAGAAACGAGCAAGTTAGAAATTTAAAATTTCTGAGCTCAAGGTTGAAGATGAAGATGGTGGCGAGCGTTTTTGAGTTTACCAGGAAAGTTCAAAATATACTCAATTCGTTGCAGATGGTTAACAAGCCACGCGCGTGGCTCAGTTGGTAATCTTTTGCACCGGTAACCTAGAGGGCGTGAGTTTAACCCTTGGCAAGACCAAAACCAAATTTTTACCACTAAATTCCTTCTTCTTTTTTTTATAACTTCACATAATCATTTAACCTATCAAATTTAATCATTTTCACTTGATTTTTCACACACTACTCATTTATCATACCTATTTTATGAATGTCGAAAAAAATCACAAAATATTATTTATTTGACATATTTTATTAGGTTTAAAATGGTGTGTTTTTAGGTATTTTAAAATACTTTAAAATATAATTTCATTTGACTTTTTAAAATTAATCATTCTTGTAAATAGTTTTGTGGTAAAACCCTATTCCATTAGGTCTTAATTAGGCACATTATTCTTACCTCAATTAAGTTGACTGTTGTCAATTTTCAAACTGTTTTTAATCTTCGATTAAACAAACGATCAGGGTTTTCAAAACAACTAAACCTTGCATCCTTAAAAAAAAATCAACCAATTGTTTTTCATAAATAGAAATCATTTTTCACACGGGCCTCTAATAGAGTGTAAGTCCTATCCCTTTTTCCTTTTTCTTATTATCTTTTAAACTGTTTTTTCAAATAAGCAGTAAACAACTCCTCATATGTTTTCAAAACTTTCTTTTGGTATTGAAGGGCATTATTCCCGGTGAAACTCTTCATATACCTATGTGACCTAGTGTCCATCTTCACTTCTTTTGTTTTCAAAAAAAAACTTCCCAACTGCTTTTCATAAACAGTAATAAAACATCTCAATTTCAAATCAACTTCAAAACTATTTTCAATAAACAATTCAACTGTTTTCAATAAACAAATTCAACTGTTTTCAATCAAACTCTCAATCTGTTTTCAAAACTACTTCAATTTTAAATCAATTTCACATGGGCCTCTCCTTGAGTCTAAGTCCCAAAACCCTTTTTCTTTTCAATACTGTTGCCAATAAACAACCAAGCTGATGGTAAGACTTTGTACATACATCTTTCAAAGGCCTCCTCTTCATTAAGGTTAGGCTTTACAACTTTCAATTTACAGTTTTCATTTAAATCCCTGTCAAATATACATTGTATATACATTGTTTAGAACTCCGTCTAAGAGAAAAAACCTTAAGACAAATAAATTGTATATATATTATAGGACTATGACCAGGATTGAGGATTACTTCCCGGTGAAGCCTCTCCTAACTAGACTTCCATAGTTTCTTGCCACAAGATGACTAATTCTCGGTGAAACAACTTGAAACCCCTTAGAACAAAAATAGGGCACATCCACCTTAAAGAGGATTAATTCCTGGTGAAACCTCTTACCCAATTGCTTAGAGCCAAACTAAGTTCAAAAACCAACATAGCTTTCTCTTGTGCTATAACAACGACCCTCGATTAGCCTCCTCTTGGGCTCACAATACAAGGACCCACATGCTTCTTAAAAGCATATCTCACAGCTTCCTCTTGAGCCTGTATACAAGGACCCATCAGGTTTCTTATAATCATAGGAACAGATCTTTAGTCACCTTTTAGCCTACCCTGGTGTGATTCTTCTATTCTTCAAACCAGACTTCAAAAAAGCCAAGTATGTCTCAATCTCAGTATCGAGTTCACCTTTTGGAATGGGAGACATGGACAGTCTGTCACCCATACTTTCAAACTCCAGT
The DNA here is from genome assembly GCF_029867415.1 of Vicia villosa. Taxonomy (NCBI): domain Eukaryota; kingdom Viridiplantae; phylum Streptophyta; class Magnoliopsida; order Fabales; family Fabaceae; genus Vicia; species Vicia villosa. The sequence goes on from NC_081180.1 coordinate 197,781,086, forward strand.
AAGTCTTCTCCTTGGTAGAGTCAAGATTCAACATCTGGTTTCCTCAACAATGTCAGCTTTAATCCTTGGGCTTTAAACAAGAAGTACTCTATCCCCTCTAGGTCAGCCACAATTCTGGGCTTCTTACAAAACAACTAATAAATCTTTCAGTCAAATAAAACAAAACACTCTCTGAAGGATAGAAAAACACTTAGAAAGGGGGGGATTGAATAAGTGTGACTTTAAAACTTGGACAATAAAAATAAAGTGCACAATTATTTTTATCCTGGTTCGCTGTTAACGAAGCTACTCCAGTCCACCCCCGCAGAGATGATTTACCTCAACTGAGGATTTAATCCACTAATCGCACGGATTACAATGGTTTTCCACTTAGTCCACGACTAAGTCTTCTAGAGTATTCTGATCACAACTTGATCACTCCAGGAACAACTGCTTAGTTCACTCCTAAGACTTTTCTAGAGTCTACTGATCAACACGATCACTCTAGGCTTAGTTCACTCCTAAGACTTCCCTAGAGTATTCTGATCAACCTGATCACTCTAGTTACAAACTGCTCAGCCAACTGCCAAGACTTCCTAGAGTATACTGATCAACACGATCACTCTAGTTACCTTACAACTTAATGTAATCAATTCTAAGAGTTTACAAATGCTTCTTAAAAGCGATAATCACAACTGTGATATTTCTCTTACAGTTTAAGCTTAATCTCACTAAGATATTACAACAGCAATGTAGTGAGTTGATGAAGATTCTGAGCTTTGAATGAATAGCGTTTCAGCAAGTTTATTTTCGTTCAGAGTTGATAAGAATTGGTAACCTTGCTTCTCATCAGAACTTCATATTTATAGGCGTTGAGAAGATGACCGTTGAGTGCATTTAATGCTTTGCGTGTTCCGTACAGCATTGCATTTAATGTTATACGCTTTTGTCAACTACCTCGAGCCTTGTTCACGCTGTGTCTACTGACGTTGCCTTTAGTAGCTTTAACGTTCCTTTTGTCAGTCAGCGTAGTCTGCCACGTGTACTTCCTTCTGATCTGATGTTTGTGAATATAACGTTTGAATATCATCAGAGTCAAACAGCTTGGTGCATAGCATCTTCTGATCTTGAAGTGCTTCTGAGCGTGATACCATCTTCTGATCTTCAGTGCTTCTGATCTCATGTTCTTCTGATGCTTCCATAGACCCATGTTCTGATTCTGCTTCGACCATCTTCTGATGTCTTGCCAGACCATGTTCTGATGTTGCATGCTGAACCATTTGAGACACAACTTCTGAGCGCTGAATTATGCGTACTCTTTATATATTTCCTGAAAGGGAAATTGCATTGGATTAGAGTACCATATTATCTTAAGCAAAATTCATATTATTGTTATCATCAAAACTAAGATAATTGATAAGAACAAATCTTGTTCTAACAATCTCCCCCTTTTTGATGATGACAAAAACATATATAAATGATATGAATTTGCGATCAGAAAGAGTAGACGGCAAAAGACAAATTACACAGCTATAGCATAAGCATATGAATATGTCTCCCCCTGAGATTAACAATCTCCCCCTGAGATAAATAATCTCCCCCTGAAATAAATACTCGAAGAACTTTGATAAAAGACTTCCCTGATTATTTCGGTAGAGACGATCATATAAGCTTCTGTCTTCAGAGAATTCATAGCTTCTGACTTCTGCTTCCATTGGACAGCTTCAGAACTTGAATTTCTTTAGATCCTTAGAACACTCACAGCTTCTGATTCCTGCTTCCATCTAGGACAGCTTCAGAACTTGAATTTCTTTGATCTTCAGAACATTCACAGCTTCTGACTTCTGCTTCCATCTAGGACAGCTTCAGAACTTGAGTTTTCTGGATCTTTTAGAACATTCACATCTTCTGATTTCTACTTCCCTCGGATAGCTTCAGAACTTTGAATGTCTACCAACATCACTTCATGCTAGATTTGTATCAGAACATTGTTGAATGTACCAGAGCATCATCAGAGCATGTCTACATCCTGAAATGTTACAGAACAAAAACTAAACGACAAAAGTCAGCATGAACGAGTTAGAACATAAAATGTATATTCAAATACATGATATGTATCAGAGCCAAATGTATCAGAGCATTTAGGCTAAAACGTGTATCAGAGCAAATAATGTATCAGAGCCATAACATTATATGTATCAGAGCAAATAGATTTTTGTCAGAACAGGATAGACAATGATATTCAAATTCTATTATCAGTGCTTCTGATTCATTCTTCTTTCTTGCTTCTGATCTCTGAAGCTTGACAGCACTCAGCTTGCTTCAGTTTCCAAGAGCTTATTCCTTTTACAGAATAACGCTTCTTATGGTTTTGCTTCTAGTGTTTGCTTCTGAAGATTCTCTTTACTTCTCTGTACCTGCAAAACACTTAAACCATATAGAACTTGCAGTTCTTGTTAGTGAATGTGTGGGAGCCTTTACCCAGCAACTGATAGATTTAATCAAATCATTTATCATTTATCTTCTCCCCCTTTTTGTCATAACATCAAAAAGAATATTTAAAAAGATTCAGATGCATAAAACGACAAATAGAATCACTGGAATGTAAAACAAAGAAAGTTTTTCATTGATAATCAAAAAGGATTACAAGAAGGGAATGCAGGAAAAACAGATGCAACAAGGAAAGGAAACTACAAAGACCAAAAGACTAAGATCCTAGCCTACGCAAAATCCGCGCCAGAACATCATGAATCCCGTCAGTGCTTGTAGCTTGCCTTGTCATGAAGGAACGAAACTCAGCATTGGCTGCTTCTTGCGCGTCCAAACGAGAAGCCAGCATAGCCTGATTCTGATGAAGAGTTTCCAAGGTCTCCATCAGAGCTGAGGTTTCACCAGAAGAAGAAGCACCAGTATATCTGCCCAGAGGGACAGCAATCTCAGCAGGGTGATCTTCTGGAAGATCTTCAGCTTGTGCATATTCCATTTCCTCATCTGAGTGTGACTCAGAGGTAGCCTTAGCAAATATTGGTTCAGGCAGCTCAGAAGTTCCATCTTCCAATGCTTGAAGAATAGCTGCTAGGTTGGTTGGAGGAGTAGGACCAGCATCTCCAGCACGATACACCACTACTGGAAAGACCATGTGAGGTGCTCTTTCAGAGGGGTTCATTCTGAACCAGTTGAACAGCCACTGAAAATCTCCAGTCAGCACAGGAAACCAGAGCACAGAAGACCGGGGTTTCCATACCACGATATCTCTGCAGAGATTTTCTTCTTCCAACTCATCTGCAGGTATCTTCTCTTCAAGAACGCTTCTGTTCCTGATGAGACAGTGGTGGCTGCTTTCACCCACTTCCAACTGACGACCACTAGGACCAGGAGCTTCAGACAAGATCCTTCTCTTAGTGTCAGTAGCCTTCACCAGAAAGTCCTGAAGAAAGGTATCCCAGAGGTTGCTCATAGCATACATATCCAGATGGTTAAGGTAAGCAGCACCTAGGATCTCCAACCAGCCATTTACATCAGCATGTAAAAGCTCCAGATATGTTTGAGTGGTAGGGGTTGGAGGGTTGACAGTGAACCTTGAGTCGGGAAGAACAACACTATAGGGATTAGGTGTTCTTGTGGGAAAAGGGTATGAGAGAGATGAAGAAATATCTGATGGAAGGGTTGAAGGAGAGGAGATATCAGATGGTGAAGAAGGTGGTTCCGATAGGATGAATGAGGAGGAAGAGGTGGTGGAGGTCTTTGAAGAGGGGGTTGAATGAGGGGAACCGTCAAGGGGTTGATACACTTTGAGAGGGTCATAGGGGATCCTAACTCTTTTAGGTTTGGTTTCTGGTTCAGCAGATGCCTTTCTCTTCTGTTTCCTATCATTGTCTTGATTCCCAGAGCTTGACGATGGATTCATGATGAATTTTCAGATGTTGGAAACTGCTAGGGTTTATGATATGAAAAGAGAGAGAGAGACGAAAAATAAACCGAATGCAGAGAGAGAGAAATATGAGAGGGAAAAGAAACGTTTGAAGAATATAAAAAGAAAACTGAAAGAGAGTAAATGATGAAAAGCATTTAATGTTACGTGACATGAGGAGAGATAATAATGACAAAAGACGTGATTTGCACAGTTACCTAAGTAGACGTCCCCTCAACTGCACGCACGCTTGTCCAGAAATAGTGAACACGTGTTTACCATCTGGATAGCCAGTTATAGCTGTTTTGCTTTTATAGAGATTCTGAATCAACTTAGACACTGAAACGTTAGTAATAACTGAATCACAATTTCTAATTGATTTCTATCAGAACTTCTTAAACAAAAATTCATTTCAAAGGATACTCAAACGTAAGAATTTCTCATCTTCTCATTCTGATCTTGTTTCTGAAGACCCAATTTTGTGCCGATTATATTGAATCCATCTGGTCTAGGAACAGGATCCCAAACATCATTCCTTGTAAACTGATTCAGTTCTTCTTGCATAGCAATTATCCAGTCTGGATCTTCTAGAGCATGATCAACAGAAGTTGGCTCGATCAAAGATACAAGACCTAATTGACAGTCTGCATTGTTCTTAAGGAATGCTCTTGTTCTGATTGGATCATCCTTCTTTCCAAGAATGACATCTTCTGAATGACCAGAGATGAGTCTGGATGATCTTCTGACAGACGGTTCTTCAGAAATACTCAGATCCTCCAGAGAAGCTGATACTTGATCTTCAGATTCTTTGCTTCTGAGAAGCTCTGCTTCTGATGCGTTGCTTCTTGGCTCAACAACTTCTGATATATCAATATCATAACCTGCAAAATTATCAAACTGCTTTCGTTTTTCAGAACCAAGCTTATCATCAAACCTGATATTGATTGATTCTTCTACAACCAATGTTTCAGTATTGTATACTCTGTAGCCTTTTGAGCGTTCAGAATATCCAAGAAGGAAACACTTTTGAGCTTTGGAATCAAACTTACCAAGATGATCTTTAGTGTTCAGAATAAAGCATACGCATCCAAAAGGATGGAAATATGAAATGTTGGGCTTTCTATTCTTCCACAATTCATAGGGAGTCTTATTTAGAATAGGTCTGATAGAGATTCTATTCTGAATATAGCATGCAGTGTTTATTGCTTCTGCCCAGAAATGCTTAGCCATATTGGTTTCATTGATCATGGTTCTGGCCATTTCTTGCAGAGTCCTATTCTTTCGTTCTACAACCCCATTTTGCTGTGGAGTTCTAGGACAAGAGAAATCATGGGCAATACCATTCTCTTTGAAGAATTCTTCAAAGGATCTGTTCTCAAATTCACCACCATGATCACTTCTGACCTTTATGATTTTACACTCTTTTTCAGACTGAATCTGAATGCAGAAATCAAAGAACACTGAATGAGTCTCATCCTTGTGTTTCAAGAATTTTACCCACGTCCAGCGACTATAATCATCTACGATGACTAATCCATATTTCTTTCCTCTGACAGATGCTGTTTTGACTGGTCCAAACAGATCAATGTGCAAGAGTTCTAATGGCCTTGAGGTAGAAACAACATTCTTAGACTTGAATGCAGGTTTGGAGAACTTGCCCTTCTGACATGCTTCACAAAGAGCATCTGATTTGAATTTCAGATTAGGGAGTCCTCTGACCAGATCCAGTTTGTTTATCTGAGAAATCTTTCTCAAACTAACATGACCTAATCTCCTGTGCCAGACCCACTGCTCTTCAGAAACAGACATAAGACAAGTCACCTTCTGACTCATAAGATCTTGCAGATCTGTCTTATAAATGTTGTTCTTCCTCTTGCCTGTAAATAGGATTGAGCCATCCTTCTGATTTACAGCCTTGCAAGACTCTTGATTAAAGATTATATCATAACCATTGTCACTTAATTGACTGATAGATAAGAGGTTATGTGTTAATCCTTCTACAAGAAGTACATTAGAAATGGAAGGAGAGTTACCAGACTTTATAGTTCCAGAGCCAATTATCTTGCCCTTCTGATCTCCTCCGAACTTGACTTCTCCTCCAGACTTAAGCACCAGGTCTTGGAACATAGACCTTCTTCCTGTCATGTGTCGCGAGCATCCAGAGTCCAGGTACCATGACATGTTGTGCTTTGTCCTTCTTGCAGCCAAGGATATCTGCAATAGGAATAATCTTATCCTTAGGTACCCACATTTTCTTGGGTCCTTTCTTGTTAGATTTTCTCAAGTTCTGATTGAACTTGGATTTAACATTGTAAGTAATAGGAGGAACAGCATGATAATTCTTAATGTGAGTTTCATGATATTTCCTAGGTTGTGTCACATGCTTCTTGGTGTGTGTTATGTGAAAACTTTGTGCATGTGAAGTGTGCCTAATATCATGAGAGTGGCCATACTTGAACTGATCATACAATGGTTTGTATGTAATTTTCATTTCATCAACAGGTTCAAGTTTGTATGGGGTTTCACCCTCATAACCAATTCCAACTCTTTTGTTTCCAGATACGGCATATATCATAGAAGCTAGCTGACTTCTGCCAATACTTCTAGATAAGAACTTCCTGAAACTTAAATCATATTCTTTCAGAATATGGTTTAGACTAGGAGTGGATTTTTCTGAATTAGAAGGAGATCCAACATCATTGGATAATTTTAAAAGTTTTTCTTTTAATTCAGAATTCTCCAACTCAAGCTTCTTTGTTTCAAATTCAAATTGCTTTTTCAGCTTTTTGTATTTGAGACTAATTTGAGACTTGAGTTCCAGAAGTTCAGTTAGACCGGAAACTAACTCATCTCTAGTAAGTTCAGAAAATACCTCTTCAGAATCTGATTCTGATGTAGATTCTGATCCGTCATCTTCTGTCGCCATCAGCGCACAGTTGGCCTGCTCATCTTCTGAATCATCTTCTGACTCATCCCAGGTTGCCATAAGACTTTTCTTCTTATGAAACTTCTTCTTGGGATTCTCCTTCTGAAGATTTGGACATTCATTCCTGAAGTGTCCTGGTTCATTGCATTCATAGCACATGACCTTCTTCTTGTCAGATCTTCTGTCATCAGAAGATTCTCCACGTTCAAATTTCTTTGAACTTCTGAAGCTTCTGAACTTCCTTTGCTTGGTCTTCCAGAGTTGATTTAGCCTTCTGGAAATCATGGACAGTTCATCTTCTTCTTCAGATTCTGATTCTTCAGGATCTTCTTCTTTGGCCTGAAAAGCGTTAGTGCATTTCTTGATATTAGATTTTAATGCAATAGATTTACCTTTCTTTTGAGGCTCATTTGCATCCAGCTCAATCTCATGGCTTCTCAAGGCACTGATCAGCTCTTCTAGAGAAACTTCATTCAGATTCTTCGCAATCTTGAATGCAGTCACCATCGGACCCCATCTTCTGGGTAAGCTTCTGATGATCTTCTTTACATGATCAGCCTTGGTGTATCCTTTGTCAAGAACTCTCAATCCAGCAGTAAGAGTTTGAAATCTTGAAAACATCTTTTCAATGTCTTCATCATCCTCCATCTTGAAGGCTTCATACTTCTGGATTAAGGCTAGAGCTTTAGTCTCCTTGACTTGAGCATTTCCTTCATGAGTCATTTTCAAGGACTCATATATATCATAGGCTGTTTCCCTGTTTGATATTTTCTCATACTCAACATGAGAAATAGCATTCAGCAAAACAGTTCTGCATTTATGATGATTCCTGAAATGCTTCTTTTGCTCATCATTCATTTCTTGCCTTGTTAGCTTTACGCCTCTGGCATTTACAGGATGTTTGTAACCATCCATCAGAAGATCCCATAGATCACCATCTAGACCAAGAAAGTAACTTTCCAGTTTATCTTTCCAGTATTCAAAGTTTTCACCCTCAAATACCGGCGGTCTTGTATAACCATTGTTACCGTTGTATTGCTCAGCAGAGCCAGATGTAGATGCAGGTGGATTTGTCGGAGTTTCACCAGCCATCTTTTAAATGAAGCGTTTTTCTCTTCCTGAATCTTTTCTAAACACGGTTAAGTGCTTGCACCTTAGAACCGGCGCTCTAAGCCAATTGAAGGATAGAAAAACACTTAGAAAGGGGGGGATTGAATAAGTGTGACTTTAAAACTTGGACAATAAAAATAAAGTGCACAATTATTTTTATCCTGGTTCGCTGTTAACGAAGCTACTCCAGTCCACCCCCGCAGAGATGATTTACCTCAACTGAGGATTTAATCCACTAATCGCACGGATTACAATGGTTTTCCACTTAGTCCACGACTAAGTCTTCTAGAGTATTCTGATCACAACTTGATCACTCTAGGAACAACTGCTTAGTTCACTCCTAAGACTTTTCTAGAGTCTACTGATCAACACGATCACTCTAGGCTTAGTTCACTCCTAAGACTTCCCTAGAGTATTCTGATCAACCTGATCACTCTAGTTACAAACTGCTCAGCCAACTGCCAAGACTTCCTAGAGTATACTGATCAACACGATCACTCTAGTTACCTTACAACTTAATGTAATCAATTCTAAGAGTTTACAAATGCTTCTTAAAAGCGATAATCACAACTGTGATATTTCTCTTACAGTTTAAGCTTAATCTCACTAAGATATTACAACAGCAATGTAGTGAGTTGATGAAGATTCTGAGCTTTGAATGAATAGCGTTTCAGCAAGTTTATTTTCGTTCAGAGTTGATAAGAATTGGTAACCTTGCTTCTCATCAGAACTTCATATTTATAGGCGTTGAGAAGATGACCGTTGAGTGCATTTAATGCTTTGCGTGTTCCGTACAGCATTGCATTTAATGTTATACGCTTTTGTCAACTACCTCGAGCCTTGTTCACGCTGTGTCTACTGACGTTGCCTTTAGTAGCTTTAACGTTCCTTTTGTCAGTCAGCGTAGTCTGCCACGTGTACTTCCTTCTGATCTGATGTTTGTGAATATAACGTTTGAATATCATCAGAGTCAAACAGCTTGGTGCATAGCATCTTCTGATCTTGAAGTGCTTCTGAGCGTGATACCATCTTCTGATCTTCAGTGCTTCTGATCTCATGTTCTTCTGATGCTTCCATAGACCCATGTTCTGATTCTGCTTCGACCATCTTCTGATGTCTTGCCAGACCATGTTCTGATGTTGCATGCTGAACCATTTGAGACACAACTTCTGAGCGCTGAATTATGCGTACTCTTTATATATTTCCTGAAAGGGAAATTGCATTGGATTAGAGTACCATATTATCTTAAGCAAAATTCATATTATTGTTATCATCAAAACTAAGATAATTGATAAGAACAAATCTTGTTCTAACACTCTCCAGTTAAAGTCAGCCACAATTCTGGGCTTCGTACAGAACACCGTCAAATAATCAATCAATAATCTTCTTGTGACAACAACCCACAGAGTCAATCAAACTCTTTTAAGCCTCAAGCTTAGGCCTTGTGCAAGCCAGTAAAAAAAATCAAATCTTTCTTACAGAGGCGAGACATGATTCATCTCTATGAATAGATTTTTCCATTGTTACACCACATTCAAACATAACAAACATCATTTTCATAAATAACATTTCCCATTTAGATTGATATAAGACTGCCTGCTCTGTTGACTTCATGTCTAGACTGCTGTCTTCCTCTAATGGTTGAAATCTTTTACTTCATATAAGATGATACTGGCATACTTGCACACACACACACAAGTAAGGTCCCTCTCTTATCATAAAGTAAACCTTTCATTATAATTTTTCTTTCATATAAGATGATATTGGCATACTTGCACACACACAAGTAAGGTCCCTCTCTTATCATGAAAGAACCCTCACTTCACTCACTTTCAAAATGTTTGTGGTAAAACAATTGAAATATCTCTCTGTTAAGATGACGACTTGTCTCTTTTCTGCAAGCAGAGATTTAATTCAAACTTAAACCTTGAGTTCAAACAAGGCACCCAAAAATAAATTTATTTCCATAATTAGTTCCCCGAACTACAAAAAGCTCTGACTTCCATTAGGGATATGTAGGCATGAGATTCACAAGCAATCTTTGCGAGCTAATAAAAAACCAAAAAACAGTCAGTTCATCTGTCTTTCAATTCAATTCAATTCTCTCTCCTAACACAAAGGAGAAACTTTTCCAATCAAGCAGCAAACACACATACAGACACAGAGAAGGTTCCCGTAGAGTACTGCGGATATGTAGGGTGCTTAAAACCTTCCCTATGTATAACCACCCTCCCGGACTTCAGAATATCTATTTAGGTGAAATCCCCACACCTAGAAAACTTGTAGGGTTTATTTGAGATCTTTTTCCCCTTCGTCCTCGTAGGACAATTAAAAAGTTTATGTGCTTTCGTAGGAAGAACTGAAATAAAATTCCTCACGCAAGGACGCCTCTCTCCTTCCAAATTTCGTGTGAAGGGTCCAGCGTGCCGTCCTCCCAAGTAAACCAGGGAGGTAAAAAAAGCGATACCACAGAAAAATGGCGACTCTATTGGGAAAAAAATTCGAAGCCTTGGTTTTCATCCAAACCATTGGCTGACCTGTGCTGGTCCAACCCAAATAAGGAATTAGGGATGCCAAATTCCCCCTCAAACAAGAGAGGTTCTGGCTAATCTCTGTGTCATATGATGTGTTTGATGCGTTTCTACTTGTTTACTTTTATGGGTTTTGTATCGGGAAAGGGCTTGATTCCCCCTTGTGGTGAGAAATCCTACACCTGGATTTGAGTGCAACATAAGATTGGATTGAGGATTACTTCCCGGTGAAGCCTCTAATCTTGGTCCAAATCTACTCTTGGGATATGCCTGGCTGGTTGTGATTAACTGCGCCAATACTTTCCGAGACTAATTTGTACCAGGAGGACCTAGAAACACTTTAACCCCACTTAAAGCCTCTTAGGACGTAGAGCGGTGATTACGAAAGTAATTGTCACGCAGATACTACACTGAGAAAGATTCTCTTAGAGATACCATCAAACGTATCTTTAAGATCGAGTAATGGATTCGGAGATCCCTAGAACCCGTTCTACAGGTACAAAAATCAAAATCCATAGTTCACCTTAGGGAGAGGTTAGAGACATGAATTCATGATAATTACACCCTTCTACCCCATGTTTGCTAAAACTACTGTGTGCGTATTCATGCATTCATTCATAAAAAAAGAGTCTTTTTCAAGTTATTTTTCAAGGAAACTAAATAACAGACGTTATGAACTTTAGAGAGAGAGCGAAATAGAGAAAGGACTTAAGGATCTATACCATGGATTACGGAAGAAAAAGAGCTAGGAAATACATCTTCAAAATTCCTAAGGTCGAGGAATTGGAAAAGCTCGGAAAACTGGTGGTCAGCCCCTAGGCTTTCAAGGAGAAGTATGGAAAAATTTTGCCTCTTCTCAATACCAACATTGTGGATGGGATCCTTCCCACGTGGGTACAGTTTTACGATCCAACGTATCACTGTTTCACCTTTCCAGATTATTAACTCATACCTACGTTGGAGGAATATTCTCTTCTAGTTGGAATACCCGTGTACGCGCAAGATCCGTACTTCTGTTTGGAAAAGAATCCTGAGGATGTCATCATTGCAGCAACTACTCCCCTGAACATAGTCGACATCAGAACTCATATGGTGAGTAAAGGAGGAATTCACGGATTACCCTTCAAGTTTCTAATGGATCAAGCTCGGTACTTCATCAGCATCCAAGATATGAGTGCTTTTGAGGACATCTTGGCATTGCTCATCTACGGATTGTTTCTGTTCCCTAACATTGACAACTTCGTCGACATCAACGCAATTAAGATCTTCTTAATTGGAAATCCAGTTCCAACCTTTCTTGTGGATGCTTACCACTCTGTGCATTCAAGAAACCTGCATCGAGGAGGATTATTCACATGTTGTGTACCGTTGTTATACAAATGGTTCATCTCACACCTGCCCAAGTCTGGAACTTTCTGGGACCTGAGGGATGGCCTCTGGTGGTCACAGAAAATCATGTCCCTCACTCACTCGGACATTGATTGATGTAATGACAACAATGACGAAACCAAGATCATCTACAGTTGCGGAAGTTATCCCAATGTACCACATATTGGAACTAAGGGAGGAATTAGTTATAATCCAGCTTTAGCCCGTCGTCAATACGGCTATCCCATGGAAATCATACCAAGTGACAATCAATTGGAGGGTCTGTTCTTCAAGAACATTGACTATCATGGTAACATGGTGAAGAAGGAAATTGTCCAAGTCTGGCGTCATGTTCACAGAAAAGGGGAGAAGATTGTTAGGGAAACATCTTTGCATCTCTTTGAACCCTTACCTTCAATGGGTACGTGTCAGGGTATTCAAGCTCAAAATTCCATACCCGCGTCAAGAACCAATTCCCCTAAGGGAACCAATCTTCCTTTTCCCCACCGATGTCGAGAAACTGCAAACGGCATTAACCAAGGTGTGTCAAGAAAGGAATGCATGGAGAACCAAGTACCTGATCGTCAATGCTGAAATTGTTGAGATTCAAAATCTCCTAAGAAGGAAGGACAAGTTACTTGAAGTACTTAAACGATAAGCGACACAAACGTCACTTTCTCAACATATCCCTCCTGCTTCTTGGATCATCAGAAAATGATCAACTCAAGAAACAGAAGAAGATGTTAGAACGTGAAGTTGGTTCTTCATCAAAGTTTTAGTGTCCTTTCTCTCTGTTTCTCTGTATTTCCCTTTTCAAAGTTTGTAAAAAAAACGGCGTTTCGCTTTATGAATAAAAAGTTTGATGTTTCACATTGTAATTATGGTGTTTCCTTGAAAAACATTTTTTTACAGGATATCATGCATCATCTTAGCCATAGCACTGACACGAAAAACGTCGCGGTGTTAATCGTCGCTTTCCTTACTCCATCAGGAGGAGAAGGAGGGGAAGAAAGGCATTCAAGCTGTCTCATTTATACAAAGTCGCAAGAAAATAATGGACGACTTAGAGAAAGAGAATGGAGAACTCAGAGAAGAGGTCACTACTCTCAAAGAATCTGTTGAAAGACTCAACAGTATGGTAGAAGCCCTGGCGGTTGCACAAAGTCGACCTACGCCAGAAGAACCACAAAGGACTGTGGTTTCCGAGATTGTTTCTACTCCTATTCCTCAGTATACCATGCCACCCAACCGACCTTGGGGCATGCCGTATAACTTCATTCCATAAGGATACATACCTCCAAATTCTGAAGGTCCAAGAGTTACAACAGATATACACCCACCGGAGGGTTACAGACCTCTGGAAGTGGAAATTCCAAGAGCAACAGCTACGGTTTATGGACAACAGATGTTGAGATACCAAGATCTGCTTCCATCATGACTTCTTCACTTCCAATTGTGCATACTTTTCCTCCGCTAGGCAGACAAGTGTATCATCACGCTCTCAGTGAGGATGCTGTCGTGTATGAAAGATTGGACGAGTTCCAACAATAGTTTATCCAAATGCAGAAGGAAATCAAGACTCTTCTGTCATACCCCAATTTTTGACCTAAGATACCACCTCATATCATTGCATATGCATCATTTGCATCTCTAACAAATTGCATAGTTTGTGTTTGCTACTTGTGACTCAGCAGGGATTTAATCAAGAAATCACTCATCAGTACAAGCAACAATCAACTAGGGTTTTGTTCTCCCTTCATCTCAAATGAATCATCTTCATCAACAATCAACATTTGGTCCTCAGAGATTCATTTCAACAAGCTCAAAGGCTCTGAACCAACCAGATTAGGGTTTTGACTGAAGATAGCACACCCCTGACTTTTGCTCAGGATTTGACCTAATGACTTGGGAAATGACCTCAAGACCCCAAGTGCATCATTTTGACTTAATCTATTGGCTCAAGACATCTCCTACACAAGGATTGATCAACAGTGAAATTTCAAGTCAACAGAATTAGGGTTTTGAACTATCAGGGACTGAAATCAGGGATCACATTTGGGAAACCCTAAAAATCCCCAGGAAGTCAATCAAAGGTTTCAATCATCCTCAAATAATCCCTATGACAACATCCAATGGGAATTGCATCTCAATTCAAGATCCACAGTCATCAATCTCATCAGGTTGACAATTAGGGTTTTTGACCTAATTCACTGAACAACTGACTTTTTAATCAGGACATGGTGCCACAACTCAAACCATGGCTCAAGGTCTTCCAATAACTCAATGTGATTCATTCATTCACTCATTCTTTGCAAGATACATTCATGTTCGTGGGTGATTTCATTTTTAACGCGCCATTGCCAATTGGTGTGATTTAAGAGACTTGCTTGGAATCTATTTCTTGGTTTTTTAGGCTCATGGATTGCTCATGGTGAAGATTTGATTCATATGAATTATTTGATCATTCATGTGAATTTCATCAAAGTTGCAAAGAAAATATCATGTTTAATTCATTGTTGGAAAATTATTTCAAAAATGATTCAAGATCATGGATTCAAGAATTTTAGTTCAATATCATTTCAAATTCATGGTGCAAGAATACATTTCAAGACTTGAAATTCAAAGTTCATTCAAGAATATTCAAACTTCATATTTGAATAACAATTTCATTCAAGGATTCTAAAAGAAATTCAAGCATTTACAAATGGAGTTCTTTACATGAAAAACTTCCAATTTCCAAATGAATTACAAATGAACTTTATCTAAAGTTCAAGAATTGCATCATTTCAAAATTCCATTCAAAGTTCATACAATTCTAAAGTGGAATAAATTTGGATTACAAAGAATAAAAGAAAATGCAATGCTTTCTTGAATTCTTCAATCTTCAAAGTCTTCATCCTTCAAGTTCAAGCTTCTTCATGCTTTCTTCAAAGTCCTCATGCAACATGAAAAAGAAACATAAGAGGGGTGAATTTAGCAAAAGAATAATTCAAGACAAAAAGGGGTGAGATTAGCAAAAATCCAACAAAAGGAAATAATTCAAAAAAAAGAAATAATTCAAAAAGGAATCAAAGATATTTCATGTCCACTTGCAAGAGAAAAATCTCATAAAGAATATTCTTATTCTTTTTCTTATCTTGTAATGATTGAAACTTGCCAATCAAGTTTACCAAATGCCAAACACACCCTTAACTTTTCCTATAAATAGAAGGCCTCACTTCATTGCAAATTACACCAAAGCTACTATACTACTAGCTTTCTCATTTCTCCCTCTTCTCTTATAGTTTTCATGTTTCTTGGTAAGAAGGAGAAATTCTTCAAACCAAAGAAAACTACTTGGAAAAAATAAGAGTTTCTAGTTACAAAGTTTCTTGAAAGAGAGTGGTGAAGAAGAAATTCTTCATACCTTGGTGTAGAGAGTTCCAACTTGAAGTCCATCTTCAAGTCTCCCTAATATCCAAAGAGGTGTTATGGCATCACCTTCATCAAAAGCCTACAACAACAAGCAAGTTGTTAGAGAAATTGTTAGTAACAATTCAAAGTTGTTAGTAACAATAAAGAATTCAAGGCGTACCTCAACAATAATCCGGCGAAAACCTCATCGCCGTAGGTAAGCTAATTTCACTCTTAATCTCAATATTGTTATTGTTATGAACATGTTTCTCTGTTAAAACAAATTTCCAAAAAAAGAGAAAGCATATGTTATTATCATAAAAAAAAACAAATTGTGTCATGGAGAACGAAATTGAGTAAAATACACAAATTCGAAGACTGTTGTTGTTGCTACAAGTAAAAAAACGCAGGGACAGCAACAACAAACCACAGTTCAGAAACACTGCAATCTTCAACAAGAATTCAGAGCAGTAACAGCGACATATTCGAAGGTTCAAAAACACAGCAATTGAACAACAGGGAGTGTGTCAGTTTTCCAGAAGCAGAGCAATCAAAAACAACATACCTTAGCAATTAAATCCGGCGAAACCCTCCTTGCCGCAGGTAAACCGATTCCTCGCTGCTTATTCTCAACAATATTGCTGTGAACTTTATTTTTCTGTAAAACAATAACCGCACGGAATTGTTACGTTTGCTAGTTTCCGGTTCTTGTGCGTGTTTGAGTCTGAATATGAACAACAGTGGTGGTGAGTTTGGAGTTTAACCGAATAACTTTATGTTTCTACTTCGATTGAGAGTTGAGTTAACAAAGAACATACCTGGTTTTCACTTCTGTCTGTGAATTCGAGTAATAGTTTGAGCAACTCTCTTCCATGGCCGCCGTGAAACTTCCGTTGAGGAGTGGTTCTGTTATCGTTCATGTTGAGAGCAGAGAGATAACGAGAGAGAGAGAACCGAGAGCAAAAGGGAAAGCTTATGTTTTCGTTCTGACTTGTTGAACGAGAGAGAGAGGTAGCATCGAGAGAGACCGAGAGAGTGATTAAGAAGAGTTGTTGCTGTTTGTTCACAAACCAGAAAAGAAAACTCGTGAAAAAAAACAGAGAAAGTAAGAAAGAGGCGCTGCTGGCCCTCTTGTGTTGATTTAGGGTTTCACTAACCCATCTCTTGCTTACTAGAGTTGGGCGGATCCGGGTCACACTGACCCGACCCGGTCCGGCCCACACAACTTCTTTTTTATTTCAGTTTTGGGCTGCACCTCCATTTTGTTTTTTATACCTCTGGCCCAAACATTAAGTTTTTTTTAACTTTTTTCTTTTAGTTTTCTTTGAGAAAATTATTTTTATAAAAAGACTTAATATTTTTATTTTAATATAGGACTTAGTTTAATTTTCTAATCCTAATTAAAAACTCAAAAAAAATATATTAGATGCATATTTAAGTTTATGTTTCTAATTATTTTCTCTTTTCATGAAAAAACCACAAAAATATCTTTATTAGATTAATTTTATTTAAATTTGATATTTTCATATTATTTTGTGTAGTTAATCATTTAAATTTCTATTTGATTACCATTGCACATTGCTTGAATTTTCTAACTTCATCCGAGACTTCGAGATTATTTCTCTGTTGTTCTCTGTTTGTTTGGTCTTCCATTTGCTGTAGAACTCCATAAACAATTACTGGATGATCATGGAATTGCTGAAAGCTGTGAGCTTACTCGACGTTTCTTTTCTACTGGTGTGGATTCTTAATATCTGTTGAGATCCTAATTTATTCCAAGCACATCACTTGAAGATCACGGTAACACCTCAAACTCAGAAATCCAATTTTCTCATTCTTCGAGGTAAGCCTAAAACTCAATCAACTGTTTTCACAACAGTAATCAATTCACTTTCAAATCATGCAACTCATTGTTTTTCAAAACAGTGGGGCCTCTCGAATATTAGAGAGTGTAAGTCCCATTTCTTTTCTTTTTGTACAGTTTTTTTCAAAACAATAAAACCTCTTCAAAAATAAAATCTTTTTTCAAACAATTTTCAAATCATTTTCAAAACAACAAAACTTCAAAGAAACTTCAAACTTTTCAAATATACCATGGGCCTCCATGTAGGTATAAGTCCCAAGCCCCTTTCATACCCTTTTTCTTTGTACAAAAAAAGAAAACTTCTTTCAAAACAACTTTCAAACGGTTTTTCAAACGATGCGTTTGTAAATAAACAATCAACCATGTTTTATAAAATATACCATGGGCCTCCATGTAGGTATAAGTCCCAAGCCCTTTTGTGAATACCTGTTTACATAGCTTTGACTAAATTCAAGTGGACCTTTCATCGAGTATAAGTCCCGAACCCCTGTGTATACAAATGGATCATGCTTACAGGTATATTTCCTTCATAAACTCCATTATATACACACACTTTCTCATATATATGCTTATTCATAACTTGTTCATGCCTGTTCATGTTTGTTCATACTTGTTCATGTTTGTTCATATGTGTGATATGTGTGCTTGTTCAACTTAGTACAACACTAGGTTCCCCATAGCCTCCTATTGGGCTTCGTGCAAAGAATCTCCCTAGTTTAGGTTAGGACATAGAGTATGGTTTCCCGGTGAAATCGCTCTAAGAGCTCAAACCAACTATACCATGCCTCCCCTTGGGCTTTGTACAAACGAGTGTCCCTCCCATAGCCTCCTCTTGGGCTTACAATGCAAGGACCCTGGATTGTACCTCTCATAGCCTCCTCTTGGGCTTACAATGCAAGGACCCTCGGATAGCCTCCTCTTGGGCTTCGTACAAGGACCCACAGGCTTCTTATAAGCATCCCCAAATATCCAAATCAAATACCCTAGGAGATTAGACATTTATCATCTCTATGATAGGAGTATCTCTTCTATATCATCACAAACAATCAATCAATCAAACTTTTTTGCCACAAGGCTGGCTAATCAATCAAACTTTTTTGCCACAAGGCTGGCTAATCAATCAAACCGTTTTGCCACCGTACTGGCTGATTAATCAAAGTTTTTGTCACAAGGCTGACTTCATTGAAACTTTTGCCACAAGGCTGGCTGATTAATCAAAACTTTTTGTCACAAAGCTGACTTCATTGAAAGTTTTTGCCACAAGGCTGGTTAAACAAACAAAAACATCTTTATCATTCTAAGCGCCATAAGTGGCATGGCCCAGGGCTTATAATGAAAAGATTTTCAAACAAAAACAAACAGATGTATGTGATGATATAGATTAGATACATCGAACATTTAGATGACATTTGTCTCTTATCCTTTGCTTCCACTAGCATAAGTGGGAACTACGATTGCTCTGACTTTCTCAACATCCCTTTGAGAATACGTAGGCACAAGGTCGTATCCTTTGCGAGCAAAACTTCTCCCTCAAACCATTCAAACCTTAGCACCCGTAGACCCCGAGCTACAGATGCTCTGATTCCCTCTAGGGGATATGTATGCAGAGGACCGCGACGATCTTTGCGAGCATAATCAAACAAACACCTTAGGTCCCACCTATTTCACAACAGAAACTCCACCGGAACATGGAATGAAAAACAATAAAGAATCCTATAGAGTAACTATAGATACGTTGGGTGCTAATACCTTCCTTTCGTATAACCAACCCTCTTACCCAAGATCTCTCCCCCCACTTTTAGGTTATTGCAGCTTTTTTCCTTTTCCTCTTTTGGAAACAATAAAAAAGTTTGGTCGGTACAAAAGAAAAATCATTTTTTTGAGCACTCGAGCCCAAAGAAGGCATCAGGTGTCTCATCCCACAAAAAAGAGGAACAAAACGATTTTTCGCCCGCGACATCTTCGAGGACAAGATCTATTGGGAAAGAATGCTGCAGACCTCTATCTGGTTCCAAATGTTAGGATTCCTCACAAATTCAAAGTACCAGATTTCGATAAGTACAAAGGGAATTCATGCCCACAAAGTCACCTAGTGATGTACGCTCGAAGGATGTCAACTCAAACTGATAAACAACAATTACTCATTCACTATTTTCAAGACAGCCCGACTGGTGTGTCATACCCCAAATTTGACCCGCATTTTATGTGTACATTTGCATTTTATTTGAAAAAATAAAAAAAATATAGTATCATTGTTCATTTGATTACTAACCTCTCGATTTAAATTTTAATTTGTTATTCAATTTAAATTTTTTTGATTGAATTTCTTATTAAAATTAAAATCAATTTTTCCTATTATTGTTTGTTTTTATTTTGTAGGTGCAATAAAACAAGGAGGTCCATTTTGATTCAATTGAATTGCTGCCCAGTATCATTTTTTTGGTCCAAACTAATATTGAGGACCCAAGCCATTTATGAGCCATCAAGCCATTTGTATTCATTTAGTCAAGCCATGAAGCACATGTGGGACCATACCAATATGTAATCACTCGGTTCTCTCTTATCGGCATAATAAAATGCAAATAATTTTCATTCCAAAGTTTCATATTTACATCATCAAATTGATTACATCATCATCTTCTAGAAACTCACTAAAAAAAAATTAAAAAATTTCTCCTTGCTCATGAAAATGCCTCACGCGTTCAGCTATACTCTAACAGAATTGATTACATAATCCTCACCAATTTTCCTCTTCTACCCTCACTCTCTTTCACCTATAAAACCACATGCTCATTACACTGAAAAGGGGAAGAAAATGTAGTGTTACTCTGCTGAATTTGAAACCCAACCTTCCTCCAAATCTTGTTAATCGAATCATCTCCAAATAACCTTTAGCCCATATTTTTGTTATCAGATCCTTCGCACACTCACCTACTTCAATTCACCGATCAATCTTTCAGTCATCACAAATCATCACCGATTCTTCAAACCCACAAAAATCCTTCAACAATACAACACGCGTCCTTTAGTTTCACGCAACATATATCATCATCATCGCGACTCAGAATCATCACCATCGCGCCATACCTAAAAACCGCAACTCACCTTTCGTTACACAAACTGTCACTTAAAAAAAGCATCATAAATTGATTCTCTGACTCAGTATCAACACGAATTTCATCAAATCACGTCACAAACACAATACCATCATCATATTAACCTTCATGATTGACAAATTTCAGCCCTTCATCATCACATAACCTCCATCACGCAATCCTCTCACATCTCGCAACAATCACAATGCAACACGGAAACAACATCGTCATCAGCTCTCACACTTCAACTTCAAACCGATTTGCAACAACAACCTTTGCGCCATCATCAACATCGGCTTGCATGGCAACAACAATCTCTGCGTCATCATCAACATCAGTTTGCATCAACTACACGATATCCTCACAACACTCAACAATAACAAATCATGGCTGAATCGAAGAGAGAGCAGAGACGAGTTCTTGTCTTGTTGGTTTGAATGAGAAGGATAAGGAAAGTTGAAGTAGAGGTCGTGGAGATGCAGAGAGAAGAAGGTGGACGAAAAATAAACAGAGGCGGATTGTTTTTCTATCAATTTTAGGGTTGTGTGTTATTTCAATTTCGTTTGGGCTTATGATTTGAAGACCGGTTTGATTTACCTGATGCACCCTATGTTACGGTCCATAACTCCTCTTGGCTGGAAGGCTATTCATTCTTGGGCCAGCTCTGGAAGCCCAATGAATATTTCTCAAGTTACACCCTCCTTTTACTACTTTTTTATTATTATTGGATTTCTAATATATGAAGAAAAAATACAAAAAAAATTAGTATTAGTTCTTTTCATTATTTTATTTTCTATATTAAAAATACCAAAAAATATTTTAATAACTATTAGTTTTCTTAAATATCTTTTCATGTTTTTAAATATCTCTCTTCTCCTACTCCATTCTTATTTTCTTTGAATCACAAGTTAGAGTCCTAATTTCTCTCTAATATCAATGGACTTAGGGCGTTGATAGGAAGAGAATCCGAATCCGCAATATTAAGTGATTGAACTTAGAGATGGAAGGAGCTTTTGAATGTAGTTTCATCTTTTACTTCCTTTTTTTTTATTTTGGTTGATAAAAGTCTTTGATACTTTGAGAATTCTTATGGATTCTTGGTAAAGGCGAGATCGCTACCTATTTTCTTTTCGTGCGTTATTGCTTTCGGAGAGTGATCTATATATCACTCCTCTCGCATGCATTAGCACGTAAATTATTGACCGGCCTCGTTGTAGGGTGATTTCTACATAAATCACTTGGCGATCTGCTTAACATAGCACAACATTTTGCGTCCCGAATAAAAAGATCAAGCATGGAAGAGAATTGTATCCGGTTGATTTAAGACTTATGGAAGTTTGTCGTGTAGTCGCTATGGAAAGAAGTAACAAATATGTTAAAACGTAGCAAATGGAAAGAAGTCAAACGAACTCAAAGTGGGCCCCTGCATATTGGAATAAGCGAATCAATGATGGAGAGAGAAAGTTGAAGAATTGACTGCCCAATCAAAATCGTCCATGGATGCCACGCAAGCTTGTTGACTAGCTTGAAGAACTCCCGGCAGCGGAATAGTAGCGCCGGTTATCTTCTCCGGCGGCTTCAAATGGTAACACCTGCAAAACGCCCAAATTGGAACGAAAAGAAAGCCCAGATCACCTAATTAGAGTATTGCAAATTCGATGGTATGATTTTGAAGCCCTGAAAATGTATGGAACACATAACACGAAGCTTCTCAGTTCAAGAACCCTAGCCATGGCGTCTTTCTGTTTTTACGTTAGACCTTTCATCTAATGCTTGGATCCTGTTCTAATAGTCCCCCTGAGATCATACAAACAAACAAAAGTCATTAGAAACGCATGGATGGAAAGAATCGAAACCAAAGACTTTACCAAAACCGGTGCCTTCGAGTTGAGGGGTCTTGGGCACGCTCCTCTTTGCTTAAGGACTCAAAACGATCCCTGGATGGCTCCTGAGGATCAAGCAAACCTAGGTTTGATTTGAGGACGCCTAGAAATTGTTTTTTCAAGTTGCCCTAGTTTCTTTGATTCTTTAGAAACTTAGAATAGGTTTTATGAGCCCATTTTTCGTCCCCCTTCTTTGGCTGCTCTTATTTAGAATATATATGAGTCCATTAGGTTAACAAAACAAGGAGAAATCCATGATTAAATGCCTTGGATTCTTGATTGAAAATCTCCACCAAAACTTACTATTTTGAGCCCATTCTATTTGCAAATCCTTTTCCACATATTTATGATTTAAAATATTGATATTGGATTAATTTGATGTGTTGTAAAATCTTATTCCATTTAATCTTATTTTACTTTGATTTAATGTGATTTTAAAATGATAAAAACAAAATAAAATAAGATAAATCTGTAAAATAATTGGAAATTGATCCATGGACTCTCTAGGAAGCCATTATTTCGTGGAAAGTTCCATATGATAGGCCCATTACTCTAAAATATGAAATTCATCAATTAGGGCTTCATGCATTTCTCAAACATCGACCAACTTGTGCGCATCGTATCTCCCTATCTTTTAATCATATGAATGCATTCTAGGACTTTTTAGAAAGCTCAAGGAGTCCTCTAAATGACCTATATGAATGCATTCTTGTAGAGAATCAAATTTCCTTCAAAATAGGATTTGGTTGGGAAATTTTTGATGCCCCATGTGAAAGTTATGATCAGTCAAAGTTGAGTTGACTTTTTCCTATAAAAAACCCTTAATTTGAACCTTTGGATTTTGTTCATTTCTGAGTCATTATTAACGGATCATGATCAACCTTTGATCAAATGATGGATATAACCTCAAATACTTGATGTCGACCAAAAGTGTTGAAGTTTGACTGTATTTTGACTATAGTTGACTTTTTTAGGTCAACATAGTCGACTATGGATCACCTGAACATTTGAATGAGAAATATTTAGGATTGAAGCTTGATAATTGACATGGAAATCCCTTGAGACATATGAGACACCTTGAGATCCATTTGAGGCTTTAGAGATTCAAATTCTTTTACTGAAGTGCAAACCCTAATTTTTGAATAGGAGAGAATACCTTGAGAGAACCCTTGAACCTTTAGTCATTGAAGATGAAAAGAGGAGGGAAAATTTGGGGGTATGACAACCATGACAAGGAAAATACTGAGAGCAGGATATTATTGGCTGACAATGGAGCCAGATTGCTACCAGTATGCAAAGAGGTGTCATAAATGTCAAATCTACGCCGATAGAGTTCACGTGCCACCATTTCTTCTCAACATACTCTCTTCCCCAAGGCCTTTCTCCATGTGGGGAATCAACATGATTGGAATGATCGAGCGAAAAACGTCCAATGGACATCGCTTCATCTTGGTAGCCATAAACTATTTCACCAAATGGGTCGAAGAAGCTTCATATGCAAAGGTCACAAGACAAGTTGTCGTCAGATTTATCAAGAATCGTATCATCTGTCACTATGGCATTCCTAGCAAGATAATCACTGACAATGTGTCATATTTGAACAACAAAATGATGAAGGAACTTTGTGAAGAATTCATGATTGAACATCACAACTCGTCTCTTTACAAACCAAAGATGAATGGAGCTGTAGAAGCAGCTAACAAAAACATCAAGAATATCATTCAGAAAATGGTCGTCACTTACAAAGATTGGCATGAAATGCCCCCGTTCGCTCTTCATGGTTACCGTATGTATGTACGTACTTGAAATGGAGCAACTCATACCTCCCTTGTATATGGCATGGAGGCAGTCCTCCCCATAGAGGTTGAGATCCCATCAACGAGAGTCTTGTTGGAGGCGAAATCAACAGAAGTCGAGTTGTGTCAAAACAGATTCGATGAGTTGAACTTAATCGAAGAAAAGCGCATGACAGCTTTATGCCACAGACAACTATATCAACAAAGAATGAAGAAATCTTTCGCCAAAAAGGTCCGACCTCGCACAATCAAAGAAGGCGACCATGTGCTAAAAAAGATTCAATCTTTTCTCACAGATTCAAGGGACAAATGGACTCCCAATTATGACAACCCATACGTGGTCGAGAGAGCTTTCTCGGGAGGTGCCTTAAAACTCACGACTATGGATGGAGAATAATTCACCCGTCTTGTAAACATCGACGCAGTCAAGAAATACTTCGCCTAAATAATCAAAAGAACAGCTCGCTTAGTTGAAAACTCGCAAAGAGAAACTTAGGAAAAAAAGAGCGTCTCGGTGGATCAAAAGCCTGAAAGAGCGATTCAGGAAAAAGTTAGAGACATAGAAAGAATAAATCAATCCCGGTAGATTTATAACCCGAAAGGGATAATCTACGCAAAAGTTAGGGATATATAGTAAGTAACTGTGTTCAGGACAAACTTGATCATCCAGAAAATCCATAGAGGATTATTCATCATCAGTAGGTCATCTTCTACGAAGCACGAATACAGCGCGACTCAAAGTGGAAAGGAAAGATAACGATCGTCACGCTTTAGCATAGTCCTTTTCCTGAAAATTACCAATTTCCAACTTTGTAAATGCTCCATGGAATCACGCTTTCTGCTGATTACAATTTCATATAAATAACAATTCGAACTTTATGCCCACTTCTTTGCTATGGAGTCCTATTCAGTTTCTTAATATTGCATTTTTAAGTCTGATAGTCATTTTCTTGAAACAAAAGTTTTCAAAATAAAATGAATTTACTTGCAAAATAAAGGTGAAACTTCTTTATAGGGTTTACAAACAATAGGAAGAATGCCGACAGTTGCTTCGAAAACGGACGAGACTCCGGGAACAAAATTTCCCCCACGAGGTCGTTTTGCGAACATCTCCTGATGATAGATCTTCACTTCAAATCATTTCACTCCACTTTAAACAGCGGACAACCAACAACCAGGTATCCCCAACAGAGTGCAAGCTACACTTTTCAAGAAGAAGACATCTTCCGATCAACAAAAACTCAAGTCGTATCACAGGATTTCACACCCGCGACAATTTCTCTTCACATTCAATTTACATTTCATAATCATTTTTGTCATCATAGACATAACATTCATGCATGCATCATGCATCATACCATATGTCTGCATGGTCAGCATAGTGTACTTAGGTTTTGATCATACCATTGTCTAAGTCACATAGACCTCAATTTGGGAATTCCCGAGCAAGAGATTCTTCAAGCAACAGACAAGCGTCACCCTTGTCAAAGAATCTTCATCAAAAATCCCAGCAAGTTACTGCTATCAACAAAGATCCCCAGCCAAATCTAGGTGACAATTCAAAGGACAGATCTCATATCTGCCACATCTCTTTCCTCACAAGTCCCCCGTGGAGTTATCACGGAATTCATATACAGCAAATAAACGGCAGTCCAAGTCAAGACAGTTTGTTTTCAGCTACAAAATTTCAGCCAAGTGAACATGGCATATCCAAGTCAAGTGTCATTGATCAGTGCATTTTGATGCACGTTCCTTTATGTTTGTACTTATACATTTCTTTGGTTTGCTTTGCTTATTTATATATTTTATAATGTTTTTCTAATTTAGTTTATTATTGGTTTAATTTCATTTTCGCACTTTATTTTCAGCATTAGCAGTCTGCACTAAAACGGTCATAACTGGAGTTCCGAGAATCCGATTGACGCGTTCTAATAATCGCCGGAAAACTAAGAGAAAGATCTACAACTTTTGTGTTGGAGTCAAAGTCAGATTCAAAGTCAATTATTCCCAGAATTTCGTTTGAAGTTGCAGCATTAGTTTTATTTTAGTTTTGGGTCGTTAGTTTTGGGCCTGGGTTATGTTTTTGACCCAGTTGGGTTGTAAGCTGTTTGGTTCTCTCTAGTACCTAGGTCTGGCCGTGCTGTCTGTCACTTTACACTTTTCAAGAAAATAATTTTGAAAGCTTTGTACGAATGATGAGGAACTAATCCCCGAAGGCAATTTCTGCTGGTTACGGTTTCCAATACTTTGAGGTTTTTAATCTTTAATCCAATTTCTTTTCCCTTTCGATATTAATCTATATGTCTTGTTTGCTTAATTCGAGTTATATAGAATATTATTGATTTATACCGATTGATTTATGTTCCTTGACTTTTATCGTACTTTATCGTTGCTTAATCGTTAAAGTGTGTATGTTAGAATCACATTTGCTTAATTCGTGATTGTGCTTAATCCGTTTGCTTTATTCGGAAAATAGGAATGAAATATTATAATGTCAATTTCGCTTGTTAATTGATGTTGTAATCGGTAGGGGAATAGAATCCGCTTAGGGGATTGAAGTTTATTGAACCAGTGATAAGTCGGTAACCGAATCAGTAGAATTGTCGTTTTAGCTTATTTACATAATCACTTATTTTAACTACTTTTCACTATGTTATTATTAAATCAATCCTAAACCCTCCTTTAATTCAATTTACCATCAGTTAGTAATAACTAAGAATCCTTGTGAGACGATATCCGAGTTGTCGTTACTGTTACTACAGTTTTTACAAAACACTCGTTTTTGATCCGTGCGCGACAGCGGATCAAATTGGCGCCGTTGCCGGGGATTCTTGTTGTTATTAACTGATAATAGAGTCATAGGTTTAGTGTTATTGCGTTTAGGCCTTAGTTTCCTCACGGTTTTTGCCAATCTGCGTTTAGAGTCGAAAAATTCAGTTTTTGAAAAAATTGTGTTCGATTGTAAAAAGTTTTTTCCTACTGGAAGTAGAAAAATCGTGTGATTAATACTCCCTTACTCTAGTAGAGTAAGGGAATTCGAGCCAAAATTGACAAATTCATCGTTTTTCTATTTTTAATGAATTTTTTACTGTTTTCATAGAGTCGAAAAAATCCAAAAAAATTCTCAAAATTCTTATTTTGCTTCAGTAGATTAAATTTTGTGTTTTTGTATTTTTCTGAATTTATTTTAATATTTTTCCTTCTTTCTATTTGTTTTTGCCTGTATGGGACATGATTGATATTTCTGTGTTTGTTGAAACCATGGTTGAACAAAGAAATTTGACGCAGTTGGGTGCCCCTAATGCGAACTATAATGGTTTATGCATTGAGTATCCTACGGCTGAGGCACCTTTTGAATTGGAATATGGTTTAACACATTTGTTGCCTAGGTTTAATGGTTTTGCAGGTGATGATCCGCATATGCATCTGAATGAATTTCAGGTTGTGTGCTCTGCACCTTCCGAACCTTCACTAAAGGATATTGTCAAACAAATGGCTGCAAATAATCTTCAGTATCAACAACACATAGATTCTACTCTTCAGACTTTGCAAACACAGATTGGACAACTTGCCACTTTGATGAATGCCATGCAGCAAGCTCAAGGATCAAACCAACAACCCTTGGATGAGCAATCTATTTTTCAAATAGAGTTGCTTTCTGAAAATGTTGATGATATTTGTACTGATTCGTTTGCAGATGATTTTCCATCATTGTTTGGTTTTGATGATGTTTACTCTTGTGATGTTTGTACTGACACTAATATTTGCTATGTTTGTGCTGAAATTGAGCTTGCCTTGCAAAATGATATTCTTATTGCAGATGAGGTTGCAAATGAAGTTGTTCATGTAGATGAAGCTCTCGACACCCCGGCTGCCCGGAACAAACCATCCATTGAACAACCACCTTCCCGAGAGCTGAAACCAATTCCTGAAAATCTTAAATATGCTTATTTAGAGATGAATGAAAAACTTCTGGTTATAATTTCTTCTAAACTTTATTTTGATCAAGAACGTAAGTTTTTGCAGGTTTTGAAGAAGCATAAGAAAGGAATTGGATGGACCTTGGACGAAATTCCCGATATTAGCCCGTCCATGATTTTGCATAGGGTCTCAATTGAAGTGGAAGGTGAAACAAAAGTAGTGAGGCAGCCCCTTAATCTTTTGATCTCCGAGGTTGTGGAAAAGAAGATCACATGCCCATTCGAAACTTTTACTTATCGAAGATTCTTCTTTGATCCTGGAATAAAAGGCGAAGGCACTAATATAAATTCCAAGTTCAATGGGAATTACCCAAAGCTACTCCATGAGATCCCCACTCTGGAAGAAGAGAATGTAGAAGATATCTCTTTGGGAAAGGCTGCTTATGTGATCACTTATCCTCCATGACTCCTCGGGTGTGTTCTTTCCTTTCTCTCACTCTTATTTTATATTTATGTTCTTTCATTGAGGACAATGTATGTCTTAAGTGTGGGGGTGAGAATCATTTATTTGTTTTGTTTTCTTTCAAATTTTTTTTTTGTTTTCTTGTTTTGTTTTCAGTTTAAAAAAATATAAAAAAATATGCATCGTTTTGAAAGTTTTAGGCTATAAACTGATTTGAGTCGAGTTTGCGGAGACTTGGGAAAAATTCACAAGATCGGTATCGTTTTAACACCGTAAGTCTCCTGCATATGGAAATTGATTTAAATTTTTTATTATGTTTTAGCCTTAAATTCTCATTCTCTGACAGCTCTTGAGTAGTTTATTTCAGCAGTCGGCACCATCTCTCACACACTTTACGCAGGGAAGCCGATGAATATAAGTGAATGTTCCGAAAAGAAAAAAAAAAAGAAAAAGGTAATGCACCTTCTAAGTTTGGTGACCCTCACCTGGTCACTTAACCCAACGGTTGTGGAACCTTAAAAAAAAAAGATTTCAAGACTCTTTGTTAGTTGGTTCAGCGGTTTCTGGTGCTGAACTTGGTAGGGAGGATTACGGTCTGATCCCCCACAACTACAACTGAGTAAACAAAGGGTTATGCCACATAAGTACCAGAACCCCGTGCAGAAAAGGATCAGAGTCACTAACCGGTCATCTTGCTATAAGTGTGTGGAGATAACGGGCTTAATATGATTGCGCCTGAATGAAAAAGAGCAAAAAGGATGAGTAAGTTAGGCTATGGTATAATAATATGATTTGAATTGGTTTGTGTATTTAGGAGGCTTATGTCTGCATAACTGTGGTTAGTGTTCTTACGATGTCCTTAGTGTGCAATATTAGTACCTATCGATGCAAACTTAACCGAATATGAGTTGTAGCCTAGGATGAGTAACTAAAGATGTATTTGTGCTTTCTTTGTTTTGTTGTTTATTTTGCTCGGAGTGCAAAAGTTCAAGTGTGGGAGAATTTGATCAGTGCATTTTGATGCACGTTCCTTTATGTTTGTACTTAGACATTTCTTTGGTTTGCTTTGCTTATTTATATATTTTATAATGTTTTTCTAATTTAGTTTATTTTTGGTTTAATTTCATTTTCGCACTTTATTTTCAGCATTAGCAGTCTGCACTAAAACGGTCATAACTGGAGTTCCGAGAATCCGATTGACGCGTTCTAATAATCTCCGGAAAACTAAGAGAAAGATCTACAACTTTTGTGTTGGAGTCAAAGTCAGATTCAAAGTCAATTATTCCCAGAATTTCGTTTGAAGTTGCAGCATTAGTTTTATTTTAGTTTTGGGTCGTTAGTTTTGGGCCTGGGTTATGTTTTTGACCCAGTTGGGTTGTAAGCTGTTTGGTTCTCTCTAGTACCTAGGTCTGGCCGTGCTGTCTGTCACTTTACACTTTTCAAGAAAATAATTTTGAAAGCTTTGTACGAATGATGAGGAACTAATCCCCGAAGGCAATTTCTGCTGGTTACGGTTTCCAATACTTTGAGGTTTTTAATCTTTAATCCAATTTCTTTTCCCTTTCGATATTAATCTATATGTCTTGTTTGCTTAATTCGAGTTATATAGAATATTATTGATTTATACCGATTGATTTATGTTCCTTGACTTTTATCGTACTTTATCGTTGCTTAATCGTTAAAGTGTGTATGTTAGAATCACATTTGCTTAATTCGTGATTGTGCTTAATCCGTTTGCTTTATTCGGAAAATAGGAATGAAATATTATAATGTCAATTTCGCTTGTTAATTGGTGTTGTAATCGGTAGGGGAATAGAATCCGCTTAGGGGATTGAAGTTTATTGAACCAGTGATAAGTCGATAACCGAATCAGTAGAATTGTCGTTTTAGCTTATTTACATAATCACTTATTTTAACTACTTTTCACTATGTTATTATTAAATCAATCCTAAACCCTCCTTTAATTCAATTTACCATCAGTTAGTAATAACTAAGAATCCTTGTGAGACGATATCCGAGTTGTCGTTACTGTTACTACAGTTTTTACAAAACACTTGTTTTTGATCCGTGCGCGACAGCGGATCAGTCATCAACTAAGACGACAGTTTCATCATGATCAGCAATCAGCAGATCTCCCCAGTTGTGTCTTCTGTCCACTTGCAAGCTGATCAAATCCATTCTTACACGCCTCCCCAGAGAGTCTGTGTACATCAAACAAATGGCAATCTTGGTCGAGAAGTTTGTTCAATCCCAGAATCCACACATCACCAGCCGTGTCGATAAGTGTTACTCTCAACAGTATTGTTGCATTCATAGATTATTTCCCCAACAGATTGCATGTTAAGTTGATGAATGGAAGTCTTCTACAAAGACAATTCATCCACTTCCCCAAGAAAATTCTCCGGCAGAATCAAAGAACGGCAGCTTTCCACAAAAACTATTCATCTACCAGAAAACTCTCCACGGAGCCAACGAATAGCAGTCTTCTACGAAGACAGTTCATCCACTGGGTAATTCCCCCAGATTCTATGAACGACAGTTTTCTGCTGAAGACTGTTCATTTACTTTTCAACCAAGAATCCCCTACTAGGGTTGATAAATTGCAGTCTTCCTCAAGAAGATAGTTTGTTCACTTTTGGATTCTCCAACAGGTTGACAAATGGCAGTCTTCCTTAAGAAGATAGTTTGTTCACTTTTGGATTCCTCAGCAGGTTAACAAATGGCAGTCTTCCTCAAAAGATAGTGAAAATTCTGAAGACAAACTCAGAATGTCATACACAATGTCACGACACCTTTTCTGTCACCAGCTTACCTGAGGCAGTACATACAGATCCCCCAAGTTTTGATTACTTCTAACATGGAGAAGTCCATGAGTGCTGGGATCATATTAGTTCAGTTAACACAAAGAAATCTGCTTTATAGAGGTTCTGTGACAGCACAGTCATTAAACCAAACACTGATGTCATGTACGATGTTATGACATCCAAATTGAACAAAAAAATAAACAATGCAAAAACATAAACAACACATAGAATTGTTCACCCAGTTCGGTTCTAACTAACCTACTCTGGGGGAAACCAAGCCAGGAAGGATATCCACTATCAGTAGTCTTAATTTGAAGCTAAACTCCCCCGTTTAAAACTTTGCACTTAAACCCTACCCAATGCAATCTCTACCTGGGTTCTCCCTAGATATGGAATATCTCCATTCCACTCCCAATCATAGCAATGATGTCTAGCAGTCAACAACTCAGCCACTGCATCGACAGCCTAATTCCCAACATTCTAAACACAAACAAACACAACGTTAACTTGAAGTTTCTTACAAGCTTCCTCCAAGAATAAAAACTTCACTCATTGCTTCACAGCTTCTGAGTGAATAAAATAAACCTCTCACCTACAGGCTTTGAAGCACAAATAAGTGACCATCCCACACACCGGGTGGTTCACCTACACGGCTAACCCTAGAGACTACATCTTCCTAGCTCTGGCTATCAGCCTCTCTAAAATTAGGTTACAAAGGTTTCTATTTATAACCTGATCCCAGTTGGACTTGGGCTTACAAATCGCAACGCTCTTGCTGTTACAAATATGCAGAAAATATTCTGCTACAAATAAGGTCTTTAATCATAAGTTTCCTAATTTATCTCCTAAATTAGAAACCGTTGAATCTTCAATCTTCAGATTTGATTCTTCAATATTCTGACTTGATTCTTTGACCTTTAAATATGCGCCACATAGGATTACATAATATTCTCATAGAATATTCTGTATCTGTTTTAAATCAAACTGAATCTTTCTTCCTCAATTCTACTGGCCCGATGTCATGGTTGAAGCCATGACATTCCATATAACATCTTGCTTTAGTACCTATTTTGTTCTTTTCATATTTGCAATACTTATACAATATTACATTCAGCTGCTATTATGTTTTAGCCAAGCATGGATGCCATTAAGACAGTTCTACATAGCAGAACATCAACAATCTCCCCCTTTAGCTTATTTTTGCTAAAACTTACATTTACAATAAATTTAAGATCAAGAGCAGCTGCTTCAACTTTCAAGACATCAGGAAGAACAGTCTTTTACATTCTCAGAATTGGGTCTTATATTCTTCACTGCTTAACCACATCATAACATCTTCAATTCACTCTATCTTCAGATCTTTCTTTGTTTCTTTTGACAATAGCAAAATCAGCATGCTATGTACCATCTCTCCCCTTTTTTAGCCATAATATGGCAAAGCTTGAACCAATGTCATACCTTTGCAGCTCAATACTCGTACATGAGGAGGACGATGGATGGTGGCCTTTGTCTGCAAGGACTATTGGTGACAATATGAAAACCCACTCCTTCTAGCTCGAGGTCCAAGATGAAGCTTGGATGAGTTTCTGCCATCCTTCCTCATAACTCAGAACACAAATCACAATTGTGTTCATAACTTAGATCACAAATCACAATTAAAATGACTCCATTATCGAAGGCTGAATAAGGAGAATATTTTTGTTGTTATTTGTGAAACACCACTGGTAGAGACACATGATTTCTCCACCCTGTCCTTTTCTGGACAGTGTAGCGCTAAAAAATACTCGAGGTGCTTACACACTCGAAAAAGAACAGAGTCGCCACCGATCTTTATTTAATCCAATAGGAAAGGGAAAATGTCGAATAAAACCCATGAATAAAAACAAATGAATAAGACGGTCATCGCAACCAAATTAGGGTTCGGGAGTCGGTTAAGCAAGGGGAAGGTATTAGCACCCCTCACTTCCATCGTACTCGATGGGACCCATTTAGCTAGTTTTATTAATGAGTGTTTGCGTGATGTTTGCGTTCTTTAATTTATTAATCAAGAAAAAAGGGTTTTTATTTTTTTATTATTGTGAAGAAAGAGAAATGATTTTTTATTATTATGCTCGCCAAGACGTTTGTATCTTGTGCCTACGTATTCCCTCGTGCAATGGGAAAGTCAGAGCAATCGTAGTTCGAATAAAAAAACTACGAGTTTGTTGGTTAATTTTATGAAGGATGTTTAGTGTTTGGTTCGAAGGATCAAAGGTATTCAAGAGGTGTGCACTTCTTGTCACTTGATCACTTCGCTTTAATTAAGAAAGAATTTTTTAAAATTTGATTCAAAGGATCAAAGGTATTCAAGAGGTGTGCACTTCTTGTCACTTGATCACTTCGATTTAATTAAGAAAGAATTTTTAAAATTTGATTCAAAGGATCAAAGGTATTCAAAAGGTGTGCACTTCTTGTCACTTGATCACTTCGATTTAATTAAGAAAGAATTTTTAAAGTTTGATTCAAAGGATCAAAGGTATTCAAGAGGTGTGCACTTCTTGTCACTTGATCACTTCGATTTAATTAAGAAAGAATTTTAAAAATTTGATTCAAAGGATCAAAGGTATTCAAGAGGTGTGCACTTCTTGTCACTTGATCACTTCGATTTAATTAAGAAAGAATTTTTAAAATTTGATTCAAAGGATCAAAGGTATTCAAGAGGTGTGCACTTCTTGTCACTTAATCACTTTGATTTAATTAAAAAGAAGCTTTTGCGTTAACAACTTGACGTTGGATCAAGCGTTTGCGTCTAATCGCACTTGGGCGGAAAAGACAAACTTTGAAATGAAAAGACTTTGCGCTTGGGCGAAAAATGAAGTAATGAGTTTAAATTGATTTTGAAGTTTTTGTGAGAAGTTTTGAAATTGACTCGACATTGGATCGAGTATTTTATTGAATAAAAATATTTTTTGAGGTTTTATATTAAAAGCTAAACTAAAACTAAAATTAAATTGGATGGGGTTGAAACATGCAAACTAGCGGTGTGATGAAGCAAAACCCGATTTGGGCCCAAACTAAATAGTCCAAAGACTCAGTTTGAAGAAAAAAATAATAACCCTAAGATCTCTAATCACAAGACCAGCCGCCCCTTTTTACATTTTGCTATTTTCTGGAAAAAACGTGAAAACACTTCCATCTTTCTAACAAATCTCTCTCACTGTGAGACAACGACAATGGGGAACGGCAGAGAAATGAAGGAACATCTCTCTCAATCACTCTCGATTTCAGTCTCTCTCGATCAATCTCTCACGGTCTCAAGCTCACTTGGTTCTCTCATTCGATCTCTCCGTTCATCCTCACGGTTTCTCTCAATCGATCTCTCCGTTCATGAACAACAACCTTAATACAATAGAACAGCAGCAACAATCAAAGCAATAACACCCTTATCCCAGAATTAAACCCCAATTTCCCACGATTCCATTATTTCAGTATGGTTACAAATATAAAAAGATAATGAAATTGCACAAGAAATTAACCTGAAGCAGTGAAAAGAGGTATGTTCTTGGCTCTATTCTTCACCTTTTTCCATCTGTTTCGATCTGCTTCTGCTTCTGAATGAAGATTGGTTGTTGTGTTGTGTTGTGATTTGTGGACGGGTCTCTGATATGTATGAGGATGTGTTGAGGTTGAGGTTGTATGGTGGATTCGAGTGATTTTGGAGGGTTATTGTGTTGAGGTTTCGGTTTTGTAGATGGATGTGAAGGAAATTATTCTGGAGGTGGTTGAGGTTTATTGAAGTGAGGTTCTGAGTTTGTGTGGTTTGTGAATGAAGTGAGTTTGAGGGGTGAAGGAGAGATTTCTGCAGAGGTTCTTTGTGTTTCTCGTTGGTTTTTCCCTCTTGCTTGTTGTTATGAACTGACTTTTATAGTGAAAGGATGATCAAATTGGGGGGAAACTAAGTGAATTTTGAACTTATTTGGTATGCTGTTTTGATACTTTCATGGTGCAGGTATTGTGTTATGGTATTCTAGTGAAAGATTTGGACAGATTAGAGCAGTCTTTTTGGACAGATTGCAGCAGCATTTTGGACTATTTTGCTTGTTGTCTTGCGCAGAAGTTGACGACGGTTCATTCTCATTCTGAAAGTAGCAGCAACAACAACTTTCTCCCTTTTTTTTGTTCTAATGGGCCTATTGTATTCTTTTTCTTTTTTTGTAATGGACCTCATGGACTTTGTAACAATGCTATAAAAAGAATTTAGTGCATATAATACAATAAGAATCTTATAATTTCCATTTTAATTTTAATCTAAATTGATAATAACTAAATAATAATTTAATTATTAAATCAATCTAAATAAAATTTCAAAAGGAAAAATGCAAGATTTAATTTATTAATAGGTGAATAAAAATGCAAATGATAAAATTGAACTCAAGATGCAAAATTTAATGAAAATATGCAAAACTTAAAATGATTTACTAATTGGAATGATGAGAAACTAATTGCAAATTTCATGCTGATTTGAAATGTAATGTGTGGAGTCGAAATTTATTTTGGATGCAGTTGAATTGATATGCTAATGCCAATGAATCAGATGAAAGAGCTTGGGTCAAAATTTAGGGTGCGACAGATGCCCCTATTTAATTATCTTTAGCCAGATAGCTCGAACGACTTTGATCTTCGGGATATCAAAGGCGAAAGGTAATTAAATACTAAGTGACCCTAATTTTGACCCTTGACGCGATGAATATGTCATGAATGCATGGATGCATGAATTCTTGTTAGGGATATGAAAACGGAGAGTGATCTTTGTGGGGATTTGAACGAAGGGTTGATTCTCAACCAGTGGATTGAGCCTAAACGAAAGAGCAAGTTGACATCAACCGGTGAATCGATAAAATATCAACTAGTGAGTTGATTCTATAAAATACCCCACTGGTATAGAAACAAAGGATGCACCGACTTTTACTGAAGGTGGAGAAACAAAAGATACACAGACCTTTACTGAATGTGAACTACCGACTTTTACTGAAGGTAGAGAAAATGAAAGATACACCAACTTTTACTGAAGGTGGACTACCAACTTTTACTGAAGGTAGAGAAACAAAAGAATCACCGACGTGTACTGAAGGTGAACTACTAACTTTTACTGAAGGTAGAGGACAAGAGATACACCAACGTTTACTGAAGGTGAACTACCAACTTTTACTAAAGGTAGGTGAATCTTCATATGGACATCGACTTTTTACTTGACGATGCACGAATCTCGTCATCTGGATACCAACTTTTACTGAAGGTACAGGAATCTTCATCTGGACATCGACTTTTTACTTGAAGATGCAGGAATCTGGTCATCTGGATACCAACTTTTACTGAAGGCACAGGAATCTTCATCTGGACATCGACTTTTTACTTGAAGATGCAGGAATCTTGTCATCTGAATACCAACTTTCACTGAAGGTACAGGAATCTTCATCTGGACATCGACTTTTTACTTGACGATGCAGGAATCTTGTCATCTGAATACCAACTTTTACTGAAGGTACAGGAATCTTCATCTGGACATCGACTTTTTACTTGACGATGCAGGAATCTTGTCATCTGGATACCAACTTTTACTGAAGGTACAGGAATCTTCATCTGGACATCGACTTTTTACTTGACGATGCAGGAATCTTGTCATCTGAATACCAACTTTTACTGAAGGTACATGAATCTTCATCTGGACATCGACTTTTTAGTTGAAGATGCAGGAATCTTGTCATCTGGATACCAACTTTTACTGAAGGCACAGGAATCTTCATCTGGACATCTACTTTCGTTTGAGGATGCAGGGATCTTGTCATCTGGACATCGACTTTTTACTTGAAGATGCAGGAATCTGGTCATCTGAATACCAACTTTTACTGAAGGCACAGGAATCTTCATCTGGACATCGACTTTTTACTTGAAGATGCAGGAATCTTGTCATCTGGATACCAACTTTTACTGAAGGTACAGGAATCTTCATCTGGACATCGACTTTTTACTTGACGATGCAGTGATCTTGTCGTCATCAAAGGTGTAAAATAAATACACTCTTGATCCAAATTTCATTGATTTGAGAGGTCTAAATGATTAGAGACAAAAATCAATCCAGGAATGAGCTGGAGAGAAACGCTCAACCAAGACTCTTCCTCGTGAGGAATAAGCTCATCTAAGGATTTATCCTATCCAAAATGGAGAGGAAAGCTAAAGCAATCACTCCCACGAGGGATAAACTCAGTGGGGAATTTAGAAAGGATACACACTTTTCTGCTTAGGGCTGACACTCTATTGGAGAGAGGGAATACACTACTTGGTGATAGTCACAACCAAAATGGATTTAGGATGATTAGGAAATGAAAATGTGCATGAATGGTGTAAGTATGAATGTATGAATGTCATGCATATGCTGACCAAACGAACAAAACAGATAAACTGGAGATCTTCAACAGATCATAGAACAACGGGATACTCAACTAATCTTGACTGGATGGAGACTTCTACTTAGAGCATGTCTTTTGTAACATCTTCCAGAAGAAATAAATTTGTGCAGGGGATGAGAGAAATTCGATAGGAATAATGTCCATTGGGGAAATAAACCCTAGAGGAAAACCACATTTGTTAGAGAAACTTACTAGCAGCGGAACCACGCCTACTAGTGTAACCCAAAGCGAAACTGTAAACATCAATTATTGGAGGAGCTTCAGAATTGCTTGGGAATCAGGACCACCATTTAAGAAAAGTCAGAATCAACTTACTCTATTGGGGAAATTAAAGATCAACTGGAGAAAACCCCAAAAATTCTTAAGGTTTCAAACACTTTCAATACTGCATCAAATAAACCGGACGGAGGAGAACCACCATCAACCAAACAAATCATGATTCACAAATTATTGAAGAATCTTATGCACTACTGTAAATGAGGATCTGAGATCTCATGCCCCTATGCTTGGCACTTGGAAGGAGATTGCCCCTGAATGATGAGCCATTTAAGTGACTGGTTTCACTATTTCAGGAATATAACATGCCCCAGTGTGAGCCTTTGAGAGACTTTGTCTCGAGGTAACTGCCCTAGATCAACTGGATCTTGAAGTAACTTTCCCCAAGATGACTATTTTTTTGGGAAGAATATGCCCCTGATTGAATAACTTGCAGATGATTAATTTCACACAACTGTAATTCCTTTAGTGCTAAGTGTTGACTTGCAAATAAAATAGTTCATTCAAACTGGTAATTTTAATGCAACGTATATGCAAATTTCGAAAACAAATCATTAATTGGAGTGATAAACGGTATAACAAAAGGTGAATCTTTATGAGAATTTTTTTGAAATTCAATCTATGAAAGATAATAGACAACATGATGTCAACACAAATGATTAGCAAAATAAATTAGGAGTCAAGTTAACACAACCTTGCAGTAGTATGCTTTCAAAATAAACCTTGCTTCAATTAGGTCTTTTTAGGGTTGTAATGTGGTCTGGTTCACGGTTTATGAAACAAAGGATACAAAGCTCAAATTTTGATTTTGACCCACCCCATTCTTCATGATCTTCTCCAGTCCTATGTTCAGTTATTTGACACATATATTCAACTTCCAAGACGATTTGTAACTGGTGGTTTGAGAACCAATTATCTTTAAGGCGGCAATCACCTATTCTTCTTTGGAAGTCACACAAGCTTATTCTTACTTTTCTTTTGACAATGATCTTTTATGATATTTCAATCTAGCGGAATGCCCTAATTTTTGCCTAAGTCTCCTTTTTAGGTTTTGACTTAGCGGGCCTTTCTATTTTTCTTCTTTTATTTTTTTGAACAACTTGTGTGACGTTTGTCCATTTGATTAGAGAATTTATAAATTGTCTGCAACTTTGATGGTTCAAGAGAGCACAACCTTCAAAAGCTTTGGATTTTTACGACTTCTTCGACATTGTGTACGAAGAGAGGACGCAGTTGAACCTCTTTTTGGGATGGTTACTTCAAAAATGCATGATTCTCTTGGAAATGAATTAGTCATTGTAACTGAATAACTACCCTGCCCCAGGTTCAAGATTAAGGTTTTTAATTTCTTGTAGAAATAAACTCCAACTCCTAGGCTCAAAGGGGTTAACGAGGGATTATCTTCCTTATAACTCCAGTGTTTGGGGATTTGAAACAATGCCTGTACATCGTCAGCAAAGTTTTATTTAAAAGCATACTATTTCAATTCGGGTATTTTGTTTTCATCATTCTCCCTCCAATACTTGCTTAAACAAAAGTACGATAAAGAAAAGGAAATGGGAGAAACAAAGACATTTTTTTGTTGTTTTTTTTTTGTTTTTTTGTTTTGCAAAGAAGAAAGAAAGAAAAAAAAAAATATAGAGTGAAACGAATGGATTATTTCAAAACTTGCATTCATTTCATTAATATTACCATTAAGTTTAACAACATTTTTATAAGCGAATAAACACTTAACAAACAAAAGAAAAACTCAAATGCAAATGATAAAAAGTGACTCAATGATCTGCTTTGATCCATTGGCTTTAGGAATGTTCTTGGTGTCTCACATCGATTATGGCATAGGACCAATATCCTTGAAAGAGAGTATTTTTTGTCAACGAGATCTTGAACTTTTTCCTTCAGGACATTGCAATCTTCAATGGAGTGACCTGATATCCCACTACGAAAATCACACTTGACGTTTGGATCATATTCTTTGGGAAATGGAAACTTTGCAGGTTGGGTTGGTCTGGGAGTTACCAATGAGTTCTGAACCAACACAGGATACAACTCAGTATAAGTTAGAGGAATAGGATCAAATTGGCGAGACCTCTTTTTCCTTAATGTTTTGTTCAGATTCTTGCCCTGCCACTGATTTCCTTGGCTTTGTTGAGGGATAGACAAAGATTGTTGATCAGGAATTTTTGAGAAGGAGGGTTGAGGAAGATCCATAGGAGACGGGCCATAGGCTTCCACTTGAGCAACCACTGGATGATACAACCTTTGGGCTATAGGAGCATGCACTTCTGGTGCAATGATCGGTGGAGAGATTTTTCCACCTTTCAGTAAGACTTCCAGAATTCCCATGATATGATTCATCTGCTCCCTCAACTGGCTAACTTCCACTCTCAACAACTTTTGGTCTTGTTGAAATTCTTCCATAGTCTTCGGATACATGCTTTTATTTTAATGTGTCGAGGAATCAGCTTGACGATTGATAGTGACTGAATGAAAGAGACAATTGGAATGATGTACTTGCATGATGCAAATGATATGCAATGTTGGATGCAAAGCATGATAATGAAATAACCTATTGAAGAAGCTTCCTTAAGTTAGGACAGTTCTAAGTTATTTACCCAAGAATCCCCTCACAAGGTTAGCTCTAGAGTTTTTGGATATAATGGTTCCTAGAGGCACCCAAGCATTATCAGAATATTGTTATGCGACAGGTGAACCATCTTATGACAAATTCATGAATATGCATCCTCTAGGCGAGGTTATTGTACCAATCATACAAGGAGTGCACCTTGGGGATCGATACATAACGTCTATTGATGGAACGGGTTCTAAAGGTCCTTGGAGTTAACGACGAAATCAGATTTTCGCCATGCGACGGGTGAACCATCTTATGACAAATCTCATGAATAAGTCTCCTCCAAGTGGGGTTTTCGTATTAGCCATTCAAGGTGTTCACCTTGGGGACTAGCACTACACAACCACCTCCTAACTTATGTTTTTCTCTTGTTTTTCAAAGCTCGGATTGAGAGCTTCACTCAAATATCATTCCCATACCCACAATTGAGTAAATACAGAAATAAAATAAAAGCGATAAAGCAAGAGTAAAGAAACATAAATAGCACAGGAGTAAACATAAAGAACATAAGAATAAGCATAAAGAACACAAGAATGAACAAACAAAAGCAAACACTTAAACATAAAACAAACTAAACTAGGGTTGACTCTCTTAGGATAGTCCCCAGCAGAGTCGCCAAATCTGTAGCGCTAAAAAATACTCGAGGTGCTTACACACTCGAAAAAGAACAGAGTCGCCACCGATCTTTATTTAATCCAATAGGAAAGGGAAAATGTCGAATAAAACCCATGAATAAAAACAAATGAATAAGACGGTCATCGCAACCAAATTAGGGTTCGGGAGTCGGTTAAGCAAGGGGAAGGTATTAGCACCCCTCACTTCCATCGTACTCGATGGGACCCATTTAGCTAGTTTTATTAATGAGTGTTTGCGTGATGTTTGCGTTCTTTAATTTATTAATCAAGAAAAAAGGGTTTTTATTTTTTTATTATTGTGAAGAAAGAGAAATGATTTTTTATTATTATGCTCGCCAAGACGTTTGTATCTTGTGCCTACGTATTCCCTCGTGCAATGGGAAAGTCAGAGCAATCGTAGTTCGAATAAAAAAACTACGAGTTTGTTGGTTAATTTTATGAAGGATGTTTAGTGTTTGGTTCGAAGGATCAAAGGTATTCAAGAGGTGTGCACTTCTTGTCACTTGATCACTTCGCTTTAATTAAGAAAGAATTTTTTAAAATTTGATTCAAAGGATCAAAGGTATTCAAGAGGTGTGCACTTCTTGTCACTTGATCACTTCGATTTAATTAAGAAAGAATTTTTAAAATTTGATTCAAAGGATCAAAGGTATTCAAAAGGTGTGCACTTCTTGTCACTTGATCACTTCGATTTAATTAAGAAAGAATTTTTAAAGTTTGATTCAAAGGATCAAAGGTATTCAAGAGGTGTGCACTTCTTGTCACTTGATCACTTCGATTTAATTAAGAAAGAATTTTTAAAATTTGATTCAAAGGATCAAAGGTATTCAAGAGGTGTGCACTTCTTGTCACTTGATCACTTCGATTTAATTAAGAAAGAATTTTTAAAATTTGATTCAAAGGATCAAAGGTATTCAAGAGGTGTGCACTTCTTGTCACTTAATCACTTTGATTTAATTAAAAAGAAGCTTTTGCGTTAACAACTTGACGTTGGATCAAGCGTTTGCGTCTAATCGCACTTGGGCGGAAAAGACAAACTTTGAAATGAAAAGACTTTGCGCTTGGGCGAAAAATGAAGTAATGAGTTTAAATTGATTTTGAAGTTTTTGTGAGAAGTTTTGAAATTGACTCGACATTGGATCGAGTATTTTATTGAATAAAAATATTTTTTGAGGTTTTATATTAAAAGCTAAACTAAAACTAAAATTAAATTGGATGGGGTTGAAACAAGCAAACTAGCGGTGTGATGAAGCAAAACCCGATTTGGGCCCAAACTAAATAGTCCAAAGACTCAGTTTGAAGAAAAAAATAATAACCCTAAGATCTCTAATCACAAGACCAGCCGCCCCTTTTTACATTTTGCTATTTTCTGGAAAAAACGTGAAAACACTTCCATCTTTCTAACAAATCTCTCTCACTGTGAGACAACGACAATGGGGAACGGCAGAGAAATGAAGGAACATCTCTCTCAATCACTCTCGATTTCAGTCTCTCTCGATCAATCTCTCACGGTCTCAAGCTCACTTGGTTCTCTCATTCGATCTCTCCGTTCATCCTCACGGTTTCTCTCAATCGATCTCTCCGTTCATGAACAACAACCTTAATACAATAGAACAGCAGCAACAATCAAAGCAATAACACCCTTATCCCAGAATTAAACCCCAATTTCCCACGATCCCATTATTTCAGTATGGTTACAAATATAAAAAGATAATGAAATTGCACAAGAAATTAACCTGAAGCAGTGAAAAGAGGTATGTTCTTGGCTCTATTCTTCACCTTTTTCCATCTGTTTCGATCTGCTTCTGCTTCTGAATGAAGATTGGTTGTTGTGTTGTGTTGTGATTTGTGGACGGGTCTCTGATATGTATGAGGATGTGTTGAGGTTGAGGTTGTATGGTGGATTCGAGTGATTTTGGAGGGTTATTGTGTTGAGGTTTCGGTTTTGTAGATGGATGTGAAGGAAATTATTCTGGAGGTGGTTGAGGTTTATTGAAGTGAGGTTCTGAGTTTGTGTGGTTTGTGAATGAAGTGAGTTTGAGGGGTGAAGGAGAGATTTCTGCAGAGGTTCTTTGTGTTTCTCGTTGGTTTTTCCCTCTTGCTTGTTGTTATGAACTGACTTTTATAGTGAAAGGATGATCAAATTGGGGGGAAACTAAGTGAATTTTGAACTTATTTGGTATGCTGTTTTGATACTTTCATGGTGCAGGTATTGTGTTATGGTATTCTAGTGAAAGATTTGGACAGATTAGAGCAGTCTTTTTGGACAGATTGGAGCAGCATTTTGGACTATTTTGCTTGTTGTCTTGCGCAGAAGTTGACGACGGTTCATTCTCATTCTGAAAGTAGCAGCAACAACAACTTTCTCCCTTTTTTTTGTTCTAATGGGCCTATTGTATTCTTTTTCTTTTTTTGTAATGGACCTCATGGACTTTGTAACAATGCTATAAAAAGAATTTAGTGCATATAATACAATAAGAATCTTATAATTTCCATTTTAATTTTAATCTAAATTGATAATAACTAAATAATAATTTAATTATTAAATCAATCTAAATAAAATTTCAAAAGGAAAAATGCAAGATTTAATTTATTAATAGGTGAATAAAAATGCAAATGATAAAATTGAACTCAAGATGCAAAATTTAATGAAAATA
Organism: Vicia villosa; assembly: GCF_029867415.1. Taxonomy (NCBI): domain Eukaryota; kingdom Viridiplantae; phylum Streptophyta; class Magnoliopsida; order Fabales; family Fabaceae; genus Vicia; species Vicia villosa. Next base: position 197,824,774 of record NC_081180.1, read on the forward strand.
TGCAAAACTTAAAATGATTTACTAATTGGAATGATGAGAAACTAATTGCAAATTTCATGCTGATTTGAAATGTAATGTGTGGAGTCGAAATTTATTTTGGATGCAGTTGAATTGATATGCTAATGCCAATGAATCAGACGAAAGAGCTTGGGTCAAAATTTAGGGTGCGACAGATGCCCCTATTTAATTATCTTTAGCCAGATAGCTCGAACGACTTTGATCTTCGGGATATCAAAGGCGAAAGGTAATTAAATACTAAGTGACCTAAATTTTGACCCTTGACGCGATGAATATGTCATGAATGCATGGATGCATGAATTCTTGTTGGGGATATGAAAACGGAGAGTGATCTTTGTGGGGATTTGAACGAAGGGTTGATTCTCAACCAGTGGATTGAGCCTAAACGAAAGAGCAAGTTGACATCAACCGGTGAATCGATAAAATATCAACTAGTGAGTTGATTCTATAAAATACCCCACTGGTATAGAAACAAAGGATGCACCGACTTTTACTGAAGGTGGAGAAACAAAAGATACACAGACCTTTACTGAATGTGAACTACCGACTTTTACTGAAGGTAGAGAAAATGAAAGATACACCAACTTTTACTGAAGGTGGACTACCAACTTTTACTGAAGGTAGAGAAACAAAAGAATCACCGACGTGTACTGAAGGTGAACTACTAACTTTTACTGAAGGTAGAGGACAAGAGATACACCAACGTTTACTGAAGGTGAACTACCAACTTTTACTAAAGGTAGGTGAATCTTCATATGGACATCGACTTTTTACTTGACGATGCACGAATCTCGTCATCTGGATACCAACTTTTACTGAAGGTACAGGAATCTTCATCTGGACATCGACTTTTTACTTGAAGATGCAGGAATCTGGTCATCTGGATACCAACTTTTACTGAAGGCACAGGAATCTTCATCTGGACATCGACTTTTTACTTGAAGATGCAGGAATCTTGTCATCTGAATACCAACTTTCACTGAAGGTACAGGAATCTTCATCTGGACATCGACTTTTTACTTGACGATGCAGGAATCTTGTCATCTGAATACCAACTTTTACTGAAGGTACAGGAATCTTCATCTGGACATCGACTTTTTACTTGACGATGCAGGAATCTTGTCATCTGGATACCAACTTTTACTGAAGGTACAGGAATCTTCATCTGGACATCGACTTTTTACTTGACGATGCAGGAATCTTGTCATCTGAATACCAACTTTTACTGAAGGTACAGGAATCTTCATCTGGACATCGACTTTTTATTTGAAGATGCAGGAATCTTGTCATCTGGATACCAACTTTTACTGAAGGCACAGGAATCTTCATCTGGACATCGACTTTTTACTTGAAGATGCAGGAATCTTGTCATCTGAATACCAACTTTTACTGAAGGCACAGGAATCTTCATCTGGACATCGACTTTCGTTTGAGGATGCAGGGATCTTGTCATCTGGACATCGACTTTTTACTTGAAGATGCAGGAATCTGGTCATCTGAATACCAACTTTTACTGAAGGCACAGGAATCTTCATCTGGACATCGACTTTTTACTTGAAGATGCAGGAATCTTGTCATCTGGATACCAACTTTTACTGAAGGTACAGGAATCTTCATCTGGACATCGACTTTTTACTTGACGATGCAGTGATCTTGTCGTCATCAAAGGTGTAAAATAAATACACTCTTGATCCAAATTTCATTGATTTGAGAGGTCTAAATGATTAGAGACAAAAATCAATCCAGGAATGAGCTGGAGAGAAACGCTCAACCAAGACTCTTCCTCGTGAGGAATAAGCTCATCTAAGGATTTATCCTATCCAAAATGGAGAGGAAAGCTAAAGCAATCACTCCCACGAGGGATAAACTCAGTGGGGAATTTAGAAAGGATACACACTTTTCTGCTTAGGGCTGACACTCTATTGGAGAGAGGGAATACACTACTTGGTGATAGTCACAACCAAAATGGATTTAGGATGATTAGGAAATGAAAATGTGCATGAATGGTGTAAGTATGAATGTATGAATGTCATGCATATGCTGACCAAACGAACAAAACAGATAAACTGGAGATCTTCAACAGATCATAGAACAACGGGATACTCAACTAATCTTGACTGGATGGAGACTTCTACTTAGAGCATGTCTTTTGTAACATCTTCCAGAAGAAATAAATTTGTGCAGGGGATGAGAGAAATTCGATAGGAATAATGTCCATTGGGGAAATAAACCCTAGAGGAAAACCACATTTGTTAGAGAAACTTACTAGCAGCGGAACCACGCCTACTAGTGTAACCCAAAGCGAAACTGTAAACATCAATTATTGGAGGAGCTTCAGAATTGCTTGGGAATCAGGACCACCATTTAAGAAAAGTCAGAATCAACTTACTCTATTGGGGAAATTAAAGATCAACTGGAGAAAACCCCAAAAATTCTTAAGGTTTCAAACACTTTCAATACTGCATCAAATAAACCGGACGGAGGAGAACCACCATCAACCAAACAAATCATGATTCACAAATTATTGAAGAATCTTATGCACTACTGTAAATGAGGATCTGAGATCTCATGCCCCTATGCTTGGCACTTGGAAGGAGATTGCCCCTGAATGATGAGCCATTTAAGTGACTGGTTTCACTATTTCAGGAATATAACATGCCCCAGTGTGAGCCTTTGAGAGACTTTGTCTCGAGGTAACTGCCCTAGATCAACTGGATCTTGAAGTAACTTTCCCCAAGATGACTATTTTTTTGGGAAGAATATGCCCCTGATTGAATAACTTGCAGATGATTAATTTCACACAACTGTAATTCCTTTAGTGCTAAGTGTTGACTTGCAAATAAAATAGTTCATTCAAACTGGTAATTTTAATGCAACGTATATGCAAATTTCGAAAACAAATCATTAATTGGAGTGATAAACGGTATAACAAAAGGTGAATCTTTATGAGAATTTTTTTGAAATTCAATCTATGAAAGATAATAGACAACATGATGTCAACACAAATGATTAGCAAAATAAATTAGGAGTCAAGTTAACACAACCTTGCAGTAGTATGCTTTCAAAATAAACCTTGCTTCAATTAGGTCTTTTTAGGGTTGTAATGTGGTCTGGTTCACGGTTTATGAAACAAAGGATACAAAGCTCAAATTTTGATTTTGACCCACCCCATTCTTCATGATCTTCTCCAGTCCTATGTTCAGTTATTTGACACATATATTCAACTTCCAAGACGATTTGTAACTGGTGGTTTGAGAACCAATTATCTTTAAGGCGGCAATCACCTATTCTTCTTTGGAAGTCACACAAGCTTATTCTTACTTTTCTTTTGACAATGATCTTTTATGATATTTCAATCTAGCGGAATGCCCTAATTTTTGCCTAAGTCTCCTTTTTAGGTTTTGACTTAGCGGGCCTTTCTATTTTTCTTCTTTTTTTTTTTTTGAACAACTTGTGTGACGTTTGTCCATTTGATTAGAGAATTTATAAATTGTCTGCAACTTTGATGGTTCAAGAGAGCACAACCTTCAAAAGCTTTGGATTTTTACGACTTCTTCGACATTGTGTACGAAGAGAGGACGCAGTTGAACCTCTTTTTGGGATGGTTACTTCAAAAATGCATGATTCTCTTGGAAATGAATTAGTCATTGTAACTGAATAACTACCCTGCCCCAGGTTCAAGATTAAGGTTTTTAATTTCTTGTAGAAATAAACTCCAACTCCTAGGCTCAAAGGGGTTAACGAGGGATTATCTTCCTTATAACTCCAGTGTTTGGGGATTTGAAACAATGCCTGTACATCGTCAGCAAAGTTTTATTTAAAAGCATACTATTTCAATTCGGGTATTTTGTTTTCATCATTCTCCCTCCAATACTTGCTTAAACAAAAGTACGATAAAGAAAAGGAAATGGGAGAAACAAAGACATTTTTTTGTTGTTTTCTTTTTTTTGTTTTTTTGTTTTGCAAAGAAGAAAGAAAGAAAAAAAAAATATAGAGTGAAACGAATGGATTATTTCAAAACTTGCATTCATTTCATTAATATTACCATTAAGTTTAACAACATTTTTATAAGCGAATAAACACTTAACAAACAAAAGAAAAACTCAAATGCAAATGATAAAAAGTGACTCAATGATCTGCTTTGATCCATTGGCTTTAGGAATGTTCTTGGTGTCTCACATCGATTATGGCATAGGACCAATATCCTTGAAAGAGAGTATTTTTTGTCAACGAGATCTTGAACTTTTTCCTTCAGGACATTGCAATCTTCAATGGAGTGACCTGATATCCCACTACGAAAATCACACTTGACGTTTGGATCATATTCTTTGGGAAATGGAAACTTTGCAGGTTGGGTTGGTCTGGGAGTTACCAATGAGTTCTGAACCAACACAGGATACAACTCAGTATAAGTTAGAGGAATAGGATCAAATTGGCGAGACCTCTTTTTCCTTAATGTTTTGTTCAGATTCTTGCCCTGCCACTGATTTCCTTGGCTTTGTTGAGGGATAGACAAAGATTGTTGATCAGGAATTTTTGAGAAGGAGGGTTGAGGAAGATCCATAGGAGACGGGCCATAGGCTTCCACTTGAGCAACCACTGGATGATACAACCTTTGGGCTATAGGAGCATGCACTTCTGGTGCAATGATCGGTGGAGAGATTTTTCCACCTTTCAGTAAGACTTCCAGAATTCCCATGATATGATTCATCTGCTCCCTCAACTGGCTAACTTCCACTCTCAACAACTTTTGGTCTTGTTGAAATTCTTCCATAGTCTTCGGATACATGCTTTTATTTTAATGTGTCGAGGAATCAGCTTGACGATTGATAGTGACTGAATGAAAGAGACAATTGGAATGATGTACTTGCATGATGCAAATGATATGCAATGTTGGATGCAAAGCATGATAATGAAATAACCTATTGAAGAAGCTTCCTTAAGTTAGGACAGTTCTAAGTTATTTACCCAAGAATCCCCTCACAAGGTTAGCTCTAGAGTTTTTGGATATAATGGTTCCTAGAGGCACCCAAGCATTATCAGAATATTGTTATGCGACAGGTGAACCATCTTATGACAAATTCATGAATATGCATCCTCTAGGCGAGGTTATTGTACCAATCATACAAGGAGTGCACCTTGGGGATCGATACATAACGTCTATTGATGGAACGGGTTCTAAAGGTCCTTGGAGTTAACGACGAAATCAGATTTTCGCCATGCGACGGGTGAACCATCTTATGACAAATCTCATGAATAAGTCTCCTCCAAGTGGGGTTTTCGTATTAGCCATTCAAGGTGTTCACCTTGGGGACTAGCACTACACAACCACCTCCTAACTTATGTTTTTCTCTTGTTTTTCAAAGCTCGGATTGAGAGCTTCACTCAAATATCATTCCCATACCCACAATTGAGTAAATACAGAAATAAAATAAAAGCGATAAAGCAAGAGTAAAGAAACATAAATAGCACAGGAGTAAACATAAAGAACATAAGAATAAGCATAAAGAACACAAGAATGAACAAACAAAAGCAAACACTTAAACATAAAACAAACTAAACTAGGGTTGACTCTCTTAGGATAGTCCCCAGCAGAGTCGCCAAATCTGTAGCGCTAAAAAATACTCGAGGTGCTTACACACTCGAAAAAGAACAGAGTCGCCACCGATCTTTATTTAATCCAATAGGAAAGGGAAAATGTCGAATAAAACCCATGAATAAAAACAAATGAATAAGACGGTCATCGCAACCAAATTAGGGTTCGGGAGTCGGTTAAGCAAGGGGAAGGTATTAGCACCCCTCACTTCCATCGTACTCGATGGGACCCATTTAGCTAGTTTTATTAATGAGTGTTTGCGTGATGTTTGCGTTCTTTAATTTATTAATCAAGAAAAAAGGGTTTTTATTTTTTTATTATTGTGAAGAAAGAGAAATGATTTTTTATTATTATGCTCGCCAAGACGTTTGTATCTTGTGCCTACGTATTCCCTCGTGCAATGGGAAAGTCAGAGCAATCGTAGTTCGAATAAAAAAACTACGAGTTTGTTGGTTAATTTTATGAAGGATGTTTAGTGTTTGGTTCGAAGGATCAAAGGTATTCAAGAGGTGTGCACTTCTTGTCACTTGATCACTTCGCTTTAATTAAGAAAGAATTTTTTAAAATTTGATTCAAAGGATCAAAGGTATTCAAGAGGTGTGCACTTCTTGTCACTTGATCACTTCGATTTAATTAAGAAAGAATTTTTAAAATTTGATTCAAAGGATCAAAGGTATTCAAAAGGTGTGCACTTCTTGTCACTTGATCACTTCGATTTAATTAAGAAAGAATTTTTAAAGTTTGATTCAAAGGATCAAAGGTATTCAAGAGGTGTGCACTTCTTGTCACTTGATCACTTCGATTTAATTAAGAAAGAATTTTTAAAATTTGATTCAAAGGATCAAAGGTATTCAAGAGGTGTGCACTTCTTGTCACTTGATCACTTCGATTTAATTAAGAAAGAATTTTTAAAATTTGATTCAAAGGATCAAAGGTATTCAAGAGGTGTGCACTTCTTGTCACTTAATCACTTTGATTTAATTAAAAAGAAGCTTTTGCGTTAACAACTTGACGTTGGATCAAGCGTTTGCGTCTAATCGCACTTGGGCGGAAAAGACAAACTTTGAAATGAAAAGACTTTGCGCTTGGGCGAAAAATGAAGTAATGAGTTTAAATTGATTTTGAAGTTTTTGTGAGAAGTTTTGAAATTGACTCGACATTGGATCGAGTATTTTATTGAATAAAAATATTTTTTGAGGTTTTATATTAAAAGCTAAACTAAAACTAAAATTAAATTGGATGGGGTTGAAACAAGCAAACTAGCGGTGTGATGAAGCAAAACCCGATTTGGGCCCAAACTAAATAGTCCAAAGACTCAGTTTGAAGAAAAAAATAATAACCCTAAGATCTCTAATCACAAGACCAGCCGCCCCTTTTTACATTTTGCTATTTTCTGGAAAAAACGTGAAAACACTTCCATCTTTCTAACAAATCTCTCTCACTGTGAGACAACGACAATGGGGAACGGCAGAGAAATGAAGGAACATCTCTCTCAATCACTCTCGATTTCAGTCTCTCTCGATCAATCTCTCACGGTCTCAAGCTCACTTGGTTCTCTCATTCGATCTCTCCGTTCATCCTCACGGTTTCTCTCAATCGATCTCTCCGTTCATGAACAACAACCTTAATACAATAGAACAGCAGCAACAATCAAAGCAATAACACCCTTATCCCAGAATTAAACCCCAATTTCCCACGATCCCATTATTTCAGTATGGTTACAAATATAAAAAGATAATGAAATTGCACAAGAAATTAACCTGAAGCAGTGAAAAGAGGTATGTTCTTGGCTCTATTCTTCACCTTTTTCCATCTGTTTCGATCTGCTTCTGCTTCTGAATGAAGATTGGTTGTTGTGTTGTGTTGTGATTTGTGGACGGGTCTCTGATATGTATGAGGATGTGTTGAGGTTGAGGTTGTATGGTGGATTCGAGTGATTTTGGAGGGTTATTGTGTTGAGGTTTCGGTTTTGTAGATGGATGTGAAGGAAATTATTCTGGAGGTGGTTGAGGTTTATTGAAGTGAGGTTCTGAGTTTGTGTGGTTTGTGAATGAAGTGAGTTTGAGGGGTGAAGGAGAGATTTCTGCAGAGGTTCTTTGTGTTTCTCGTTGGTTTTTCCCTCTTGCTTGTTGTTATGAACTGACTTTTATAGTGAAAGGATGATCAAATTGGGGGGAAACTAAGTGAATTTTGAACTTATTTGGTATGCTGTTTTGATACTTTCATGGTGCAGGTATTGTGTTATGGTATTCTAGTGAAAGATTTGGACAGATTAGAGCAGTCTTTTTGGACAGATTGGAGCAGCATTTTGGACTATTTTGCTTGTTGTCTTGCGCAGAAGTTGACGACGGTTCATTCTCATTCTGAAAGTAGCAGCAACAACAACTTTCTCCCTTTTTTTTGTTCTAATGGGCCTATTGTATTCTTTTTCTTTTTTTGTAATGGACCTCATGGACTTTGTAACAATGCTATAAAAAGAATTTAGTGCATATAATACAATAAGAATCTTATAATTTCCATTTTAATTTTAATCTAAATTGATAATAACTAAATAATAATTTAATTATTAAATCAATCTAAATAAAATTTCAAAAGGAAAAATGCAAGATTTAATTTATTAATAGGTGAATAAAAATGCAAATGATAAAATTGAACTCAAGATGCAAAATTTAATGAAAATATGCAAAACTTAAAATGATTTACTAATTGGAATGATGAGAAACTAATTGCAAATTTCATGCTGATTTGAAATGTAATGTGTGGAGTCGAAATTTATTTTGGATGCAGTTGAATTGATATGCTAATGCCAATGAATCAGATGAAAGAGCTTGGGTCAAAATTTAGGGTGCGACAGACAGGTTTTGGTAAACGACCCTATCATAATACCAAACCTGCACACACCCAACTCGAACACTCACGAAACACATCTTGGGAGATTTGATTTCTGAAGCCTGTTGCGAAGATGCTAATTTATAGCCATTTGAGATCATAGGTAGTAACGATGGTCTTTGGTTTTGTTCAATGGTCAACTGATTAATTAGGAAACAGTTCCAAAAGCAATTACTCTTTCCAAAGCAGTTTTTGACTGTTTTCTTCTGAACGAAGTTATCTTTAATCAAACACTTGCATAGTCATTGATTGAACTTCACACCGGCCACTGACTAGAAGTGATAAACCCAATGCAGTTTTCCTTGTTTGGCCCTGAAGAATCAATGTCTTTAACTATGTCATGACATCTTGTCAGACATTGTCCCTCTTTCACCCCTAAAGCACAATGCTTAAGATTCTTTTAAGAGATTTTGACAAGTCTTCCTATGAACCAAGTAATAGACCTCCCACTTACTCTATTGACTCACTAGTCATAGACTTCTGTTGTTATGATAACCTATCGCTACCGCGAAAAATGGAATCAGAGTCGCCACTAATATATTTATCCCATAAGGGAAAGGAATACCAGGAAACCTAACTCAGAATAAGAACAAGGTCTTTCGACCAGAGAATAGGGTACGGGAGTCGGTTACGCAAGGGGAAGGTGCTAGCACCCCTCACGCCCTTCGTACTCGATGATATCCACCTATGTTTGTTTCTATCTAAAGGGTGTATCTAATGTCTAAAACCTAAATGCGAATGAATGCAAAAGAAACACGGGGAAAAGAAGGATTATTTACAAGTGTGCTCGCTTAGGCCATGCGACCCAATGCCTACGTATCCTTTTCACGAATCAGAGCGACCGTAGTTCGGCTCAAGATTTTCTATTTGTTTTTGTGTTTTTTAGTTGAACAGAGGTTAAAGTCGCACTCCATGATGCTCGACCTTTGGAGACTTATACGCCTAATTATGGAATGGATTCAACATGTTCTTAAGAATGCCACGAGGGCGAGAGATAGAAGAGAGTTTGGGTGTTCGAATGGATCCCTTAAGCAAGGGAGATTCCAGTTAGCCTTTGGTTTGTGTTTTTTAGAAATTGGGAACTTACGCCCGAATGATTCCCTAAAGCAAGGGAGATCCAAGCACTCGAATGATTCCCTAAAGCAAGGGAGATTCAAGCTTCCATTCCCTTTTTAATGATTTTCACTTTTTTATTAATGTTTTAAGTGTTTTCTTTGTATTTTTTAGAGGGAATTTATTTCAAGTATTTATTAAGTGTTTTAATGTTGTAAAAGAAAAAGAATGAAAAAAGGGGACTAACCTATTTTCTAATCTAATAGTCATTCTAATTCCTATTTAATATCTAAACTAAAATCTAAAGGGAATTAACTAAGGAAGAGAACAAACCATTGAAGTACTAGGGGCAATATAGGCATTTCACAAAACACAGGAATTATATTCACAAAATAGAAGAAAATAAAACCTAAACTAAAAAAGAAAATATTCACAAGTAATTTTGTATTTTTATTCTAGCTAAAACTATTTTCAACAATTAAGACTAAAAAAAACTATTATTTTTATTATTATGCATCAATCAAAATTCAAAGAAATTCTACTATCAAAATTTTAATCAAAACAATTATTCAATCCTAAAATTCTAAATGGCTAGAAAACAATTTTTATTATTCTTTTTTATTTAGGCAAAAATCAATTAGCAAGCAAGGGAAAGAAAAAAAAAAGAAAGAACCATTTCTATTTTATTTTTTTTAACTGCCAGACAGGGGGTGTATTAGTAAAATTCGAATGCACTGGGTTTGTTTATTGGCGCAATGGGCCTCGAAACTGGAGGGTGTGAGGAGAAATGGCGCTAAGCCCATGAAGCAAACCTATGGTCCATCAATCAAACAAACACACAATCACTTTTATTTCGTTTTTATTTATTTCTCATTTCATTTGTTTATCAATCAGCATTTATGAAAAGCAACGTAGCGTACATGCATGCAGTATCCTATAGTCTCCATTTATTAATAAAATGTACCATTATGTGAACCTTTCTATCAATTAGTCATGGTTCCAATTAAGTTAAAAGAAGACAAAAAATATGCCTAGGCCATACACAACGTGCCAACACATCAACTCATCATTGCATCAAGATAACAACTAACAAAAATTATGGAAAGATAGCCAATGAGAATGCGCCAGGTCAGCATGACCGTTGGAGGAATGGAGAATGGCAGACGCCGGAGATTCCCCTCCGGTTGTCTTCTCCGGTGGCTCACCGCCGTGACCACGACCTAAACTGCCCAGAAACTTATGAAATCGGTGCCTCTCCACTCGATTTTCAACGCTGAGTCCAAATATCACCTTAGATTTTCTCGAATCTCTCTCTATCACACAAACCGAAGCAAATCTATAAACCCTAAGTTGAGTCAACTTTACCAGAATTCACTTCAAACACAATAGTCAGACTCTGAACGTTCACAGATCTGGAATATACGATTCGAACACACAAGCAAGCATTATATCAACCAAATCGAGACTGTTCAAGAACAGTCACTTCCTACCGGTATAACACATAGCACAACATACATATGAGTTCAAGATCCTGATGCACATGACCTATTAAATGTAGCTAACATGCTGAGAGAGATTCTAGACCTTACCTGATTGGATCTTGAATCGGAGAAGGATGAAAGAAAGCACTGCAAGTTCCTGAACTCCTCGATAGTGATGATAATAGCTCTTCACCGTGTGACTTTGATCTGAGAAATAAACTCAGATTTGCGAGGTTCTTCAAGTCCTCAATAGGATAACGAAGATCTATGAGTTTTCGCCATTTGCGGATGCTTCCGAATCGGAGATGAAGATGATGATTGTCAAGGTAGAAGCGTGTGGTGGTGGAAGCGATGAAGATGAAGTTAGGGTGGCCGGAATCAGTTATGGTGGTGGTGATGTTGAAGATTCGGTTGAGAGTTTGTTATAGTTTGTAACAAACTTTGTGGAAAGGGAGAGTTGAAGATGAGAGAAGAGAGAAGAATGAAAGAGTGTGTGATGAGTGGAACTGAAAAGAATGAATTGTGAGAGAGCCCTGCGTGAGAGTGTGTGTGTCCTTATATAGAAAGTGTGAGAACTTGTTTTTTTGTGAATGTGTGGAGTGGGACTTTTCTTTCAGCTTAGTGAACAAGTCTACACAATTCAGGAAAGCCTGAAGTATGCTTTTGAGTAACAGTCTTGTGCATGGCTCAATGAAGAACAAGCTGATGGTAGTGTATTGATGTTATTTAAACACGTTCATACCCCTACTTTGAACTTCAATATCTCAACCCCTGGGCCATTATTTGTCTCAGACTCATATTCATTCTAAAGATGACATGGCATAGAATAGTTTAGGTATTTGGAAGTCCTTAAACCAAGCATTGAATGGAGGAGAAAAACGACCATGAATTGAAACATTATATTGGTGCTGGGACAGTACGCGCGCCTTGCTTGCCTTGGAATTTCTCTGCCTAAATGAGCCTTTGTAAGAGCACCACTTTGAGGCCGTGTGATTTTCTAACCATAAGTCCAAATGCCCTGACCTTGATACCAATTGAAAGACAATATAGAGTAGAGTGTGTGGACATTAGAAGCATCTTAAAAGGCTCTCCACAATCCCCTAAAATTGACTTTATATTTGGCTCGCCACGTGTTTGACAAAATGTCTCACGCATGCCATGGATTCTGGCCCCTGTACCTGGCAATGCATGGCTCGATCAGAGTGTGACTTTGAGCCCTCATATCTCGATCCATACACATCCAATTTCCATAATTCTTGTCTGGTTTAATAGAGGACATGGAAAAGAAGAGACTGACACCAAGTTTGCACTTATAGAATTTTTGAAATGCTCTCAAATTAACTTCAAAAGTGACCCACCATGTGTTTGATCTATTGCCTGCGTGTGATCTGGCACATGACTTGGATTATGGCTTGTGATCAGTGATGATTTGCAAATCTCCAATGAGCATATCTCTTGTTCCAAACCTCAGTTGGAGAAATGTCCAACTACAATGTTGTTCACCCCCATGAAATGAACAACATTTATGTTGACACTCTTCTGAAATGATGCCCAATGCCACGTGTAAATGTGCCTTAAAGTCAGCTGATCAATCAATCTTAAAACTTCAATTTTTTTTTAAGTATAGCACATAAATCCAGTGTGTTTCTTCCAACTTTCTATCCTTTTATCTCTCTAACCAAGCCTTGAATGAGAAAACTTCCAACTAGAGAATTGTAGTATGCCATGATCTGAGTGTTGCACCCCAAAATTTGCCCATCTAATTTTACTGCTAACTGGCTTAGGCTTTTGCATTCATATGCATATTTCCATTAGGGCATTTAACATATCATGCATCACTAATCAACAAACTTAGCATAAGGATCAAGAATCAGGGTTTATTTCCCTATGACTGCATTCGTCAAAGTTTTTATTAAGATCAACTGGATTAGGTTTACTTCACTATTCTGGAGTTTGGACACAATTATCTGGCGCACAGCTCGAATTATAAGTTATGGTGCAATACTTATTCATATGAACAAAGATGCTAGCGTATGACAAGCCTTGTGAGATTGAATTTCGTATGATGATGGCTTGAAAAAGAGGTTACTAGTGTATGATTGACTTTTTGGTCAAAGTCAACGATGAAGGTTGACTGTTGACCGATAAACACTTTCAAGATCTGTGATCTCCATCTTATGTCGTAGTTGCTACTTCAAGTACAAAAGTTGAAAGAAGAATTTGGATTCTAAATTAATACAATAAATGGAGGAAATTCTCATTCATCATTACAAGTTAATACAAAGTTTCAGCAGACCACAACCATACATTATAATCCATAACAATGTTCGCTACACCTTGAATCAATCCCATAAAGTCCAAAATTCTAAGCATTTGAAAAAGGAAAAAAAGAATTGCCAAATACAAACACCTTGAAATTTACATATTTACATAAAATACATTATGATCCAAAGTTCCTAAAACTATTCCTTGATTTCTTAACCATGCTTTCCATCCTTTTTCCATTCCAAGCCCTCTCATATCAGTTCAGCCATGTGATCCTGTACCTTTCACATATCCAAACAGTCCCTAATCTTGTTCAAAACTGGTACGATAGCGAGTGAAAAACCTTGGCCAATGCAATCCTGAAACAAATGCACATACAATCAATCCAACATATATGAAGTAAACTTCAGTCTCATTCAGATTCAGTACATATAATACATTCATCAATTCACATCTTATTCATAAAAAAGGATAGTTCAGTTCAGCAATAACACATCCAGAAAAAGCTAATACTCTAGACCAGTCGCACATCACGACAATCCTTACATCTATATCAGACCAGGCCTGTGCAGTCAAGAAAAAAAAGGAAAAGCTACTACATTTTTCAGATTGGAACAGTCCAGTTCAAGTTACAACTACCTTACACAAGCAGAATTCCCAACTTAACTTAATTCTCCATATCAAACCACCATTCATAATTAACTTCAGACAGCATATAACAGTATGTAACTAACCACATAACCAACCCCTAACTTCCTAACCGATTCAGTTACAAACTCCTAACTACCAAAAATCAGTTACAGCCCATAACAACCTCATAACAGAATCAGTTATTTATCTCTAACAGACCTAACTGAATTCTAACAGAAAATCAGAAATTGAGAAGAGTAAGCTAACCTTTCAACCTCTATATAATCAGAACCACCACCAATTCAGAAGGGTCCACCATTTTCAATCTTCACACGCTACTTCATTGATCCATTCTTCTTCATCACTCCACTTTTTCTTCACCATCCACTTGATTCATCATCTTCAACCATTGCTTCCACTCACTGCATCCTCCTCTAAGCTTCATCTCTGAACTCTCTCTGCTTCACCATTCATCTTCTCCTCTTGCACACAATTTGCTTCATCTTCATACACTCTTCATCCCTTACATCACAGCCTTGATATCATCTTCAATTCATCCTTCACGAGCTTGAGACTCGTTGCAACCTCTGCCTCAGTGATAAGTGAACCACCATCTTCATCTTCAGTTCGGCGACAAGCTTCAACATTCATTCAGGCTTCAACACCACCAGCATATCAACAACGGTATCACCTTCGCACAAGAACACATCCAAGACAAATTCAGAAATTGGGAGAAGAAGAATCCTAAAGTAGAAGAGGAGTAAAAGAAGGTTATCAGAAACGAAGAATCTTACCTCTGGTATTTTGAGCATCTCCGAAAATCTCCGTCACCGATCTAGGGTTACTTTGTGGTTCAGATTGGAGGGGATTGAGATAGAATATGAGGGAAGAGGAATCGAGAATCTGAGAGCGGAGACTCGAGAGAGTTGAAGCAGATACGAACACGATGACAGCGAAAGAAGCTCGCACCGGAGAAGGTTGTTGCCGCACCGCCGTTCGCCGTTCGCCGCTCACGTGAAGAAGAGGAGGAGGTTCAGGTAACTTCAACATCCCTATCTTTTGACCTAATTCCCCTTTTATCTTCTGAATTGATTTATTGATTTTAACATAAAGTTTGATTAATATAAAGTTTAATATTGATTTTAACATAAGTTTAATATTAATCTAGAGAAATATTGGAACATGATTAATAATAATAATAATTTGAACACAAATAGCTTGGGCCAGATTCACTCTACCCCCTGTGGCCCGTTACTCCATTTTTTGGACATAGGAAAAATCTGAACAAAAACGCCCCTGGGCCTTAAGCTCCACGGGCCTGCGCCCATTGCTTTCTACACCATCAAATTCAATTTGGCACCCCCTGTTTACATTTTAATTTAGATTTTAATTAGATTTTTTGTCACTTTCTTAGTAATAAAAATGACTTCCTTTTCCTATCATTTTAGACCATTTAATCAAACTCTTTTGACATTAAAAATGTGCATAAAAATATTAGTTTTTACCATTTTCTTTTAGTGGATTAATTGCTAATTTTTCTACTATCATTTTTAGACTTGTAATATAATTTTTGATACATATAAAAAAATAATCATTAAATACTAGTTTCTAGGCTATTTTGTCTTAGTCTTTTACTTGGTTTGTAACTCCCTTTCTCTCATAAAAATCAACATAAAAAATAGTAGTATCTTACTTCATTTTTGCACTATATTTTGACTTGTTACTTCATACTTGTGTATAATTTTGTACCATTGTATCCTTACTCAATTTTGCTCATGATGTGACTTTAATTTTCATGTTTCTTTTATTCCTAACCTTAGGTAGAAACCATGATAACATTAGGTAGAAATTTCCTTCATACTTAGGTTAGTTTCTTTTCCTTTTCAACTTTAAAACACTTAACAAATACTTGACTTAATTTCCCGTAAAAAATACCAAGAAAACTCATAAAAAATGACTAATAAATACTTTGACTAATAAAAAGGGAATGGAAGCTTGTAACTTCTCTTGCTTAAGGGATGTTCGAGTGCTTGGAGCTCCCTTGCTTAAGGGTTCCATTCAGGCGTAAGTTCCCAACCTCTAAAAAACACAAACCAAAGAGTAACTCGAGTTTCCCTTGCTTAAGGGATTTCCTCGAAACGCTCAAACTCTCTTCTCTATCTCGCCTCCGAGGCATTCTTTAATCGGACACGTTATTTCCGCTCCATTCCCAGCTTAAGACTCCAGAGGTCGAGCAGCGGAGTGCGAATGTAACTTCGTCCACTAAAAAACACAAAAACAAACAAAAAACTAAAGAGCCGAACTACGGCGCTCTGATTCCTGAAAAGGATACGTAGGCATTAGGTCGCGGGGCCTAAGCGAGCACAACTATTTATAATCCTTATTTTCCCCGTGTTTCTTTTCTTTCATTTGCATGCATTCCCTTAGTACTAAGCTTTAGATTTATAAGTAACACACCCTTTAGATAGCAACAAACGTAGGTGGATACCATCGAGTACGATGGGCGTGAGGGGTGCTAGCACCTTCCCCTTGCGTAACCGACTCCCGTACCCTATCTCTGGTCGAAAGACCCTGTTCCTTACTCTGTTAGGTTTTCTGATATTCCTTTCCCTTTGGGATAAATATATTGGTGGCGACTCTGTTCATCATTTCGCGAGCGTGCGACAGCTGGCGACTCTGCTGGGGATGTTGCTAGACCTATTGCGGGTCCATTCTTAGCGAGTCGATCCTAGCCTGCGTTTGTTTGTTTATTTACTGGGTGTTTACTTGTTTTATGTCTATACCTTGTATATATGTTTGCATGTTATTTTCTGCTTGCATATCAGGTTTATTTCTGCTTGCACATCATGCATATGGATTATATTTTGTGTTCCTTGGGGTCTTCTGTTCTGTTTTGCAGGTGGGGGGTTTTTGTGAGGTAAAAGGCCCACTACCCAGGCCAGTGACACATAGGATTAGCGTGGATGCTCATGTTGACTCCCGTAGCGCTTGCTATGATCGAGCTTGACATGGGGTACCACAACTGGGCGAGGTTCTTTCATGGAACACTGTGTCTGGCACGCTTGTTGCCTCAAACACTTTGTACCCCATGGGAACTGTAGACCCTGGTGACCATTAGGGACCACTTGTCCGTGTCTAGACTACATACCCGTGAGATTGGGGTGGGACAGGAAACTTGACCTCCATCATACCCGGATTTCTGCCATTCAATAAAAGACGTCGAACCTTTGATCCTGGGACATTTGACTTATACAGAAGTTCTAAATCAGTTATCTATCAACGTCGAACCTCTGAATCTGGAGGTTTGACCTTATTTGACTTATGCAAGGGTTATCTATCAGAATCAACGTCGAACCTCTGAATCTGGAGGGTTCGACCACCTTTGACTGATGCACAAGCTGTTTATCCAGAAAGCAACGTCGAACCTCTGAATCTGGAGGATTCGACCATATCTTATTTCCATGAGAAGTTGTTATCCAAGAAGCCTTGATCCTGATTCCTGCTACATTTGCATCATCATTAACATTTTGCATACATGCATGTGCATCCATGGTACTCAAGACTCTTACCACTCTTCCTCTCCATCAGATCAGTCAAGACGATTCCTCCACACCGATATCTGACAAGAGCTCACAGACAAAGAATCATGGGGAATTACAGACAAGATCAAGCTGTTATCAAACAAAACCATGGGGCACCTTCCACCAAAGGAGCCTAAAAGACTTTATGTTTGTCAAAGAACATTTCATTTGCATCAAAATAAGGCCAAGCTTGCCATTGTATAGATTTCTCAAGTATTTTCAATTGTATTACTTTTGTTGTTATCAAGTACTTCTCATTGTAAGAAACTCATTCTGTTTGAATAAATAAAAATAATGCAATATACATGTTTTTCTCAAATCATTTCATTTTTGTCATTATGTTCATTGATATTCAACTCATTTGTCTTAAGCAACTAAAAAAAGAGAATGATGAAAATCAAAAACACATGAACTACTAATTGTATGCTTTTGGAACAAAGATCCTGCTGACGATGTACAGGCATTATTTCAATTCCCAAACACTAGAGTTATAAGGGAGTGAAACCCTCGTCAACCCCTTTGAGCCTAAGGAGTAGTAGTTTCTTTTCAAAAAATACAAAACCCTCAATCTTAACCAGGGGCAGGGTAGTCTTCAGTTAGTGCGACCGAGCGCTCAACTTTCAGGTATTCCATCAGAGGATCAATCATATCTCAGATCTCACAACAAAAAAGGAAGAACACATTACACAATGGATGTCTCCCATTCACAAAGAAGAAGGCAGTCACAACCTTTTCATCAAGTCAATCACAAATGTCATACAACTTGTTTCCGAACGAGACAAAAAAGAGAAAGTATTGAATCATGATCAAAAAAGAAAGAAACAAAAGCCCGCTAAGTCACAAAAAAAAAAGAAGAAGAAAAGAAAAGCTTTTAAGCAAATGACTTAGGCAAAAATTAGGGCATATCCCGCTGGACAACGAAAACCAAAATCAAAAGAAACTTTTTTGTCCAGGCAAAAGTTAGGGAAAGCAAAAAGACAAAAGCAAAAGAAAAATCCTCCAAGGGACAAGTTGTTATAATCATCAACGAAAACACCAAAGGGTGACTGCCACCTCCATCAAAGCCATAAAGGATCCTCATCCATCACAATCCTTCCTGAAAGGCGAACACTCGTGTCAAACTATCTGAACGTAGGACTGGAGAACATCACGAAGAGGGGTGGGTTAAGTAGAACTTGAGCCTTTATCCTTTGTTTCTCAAACCGTGAACCCGGCCACGTTACAACCCTCAAAAGTCCTAATTGAGGCATGGTTCGTTCCGAGAGCATACAAACTATAAATCATGTCAAAACTGACTCCTAATGTTGCTTGTCACTTGTGTTAGTATCAGTACAACATCTTGACAAATAAAACTTTTCTTTGAGACTAACATGTGCATTGCATTCTCATTATCCCTTGCAAAACAGATTTGTCTCTAATCAGAAAGTAAATGCTTGATACCAAGGAAAGTCCAACATTGAAATTCCAATCGAGTAATCTTACAAGGGCAAAGGTTGGTCATCCACAAAGCAAGTCTCTGAAGCACCCATCTGGTGGAAGAGTTCCTTCCAATCTGGGGCATTCATCCCTTCATCCACACTGGGGCAGACCATTGCACATCTCCATGATTCAAGCATGTCAAAATTCTATCTCAAAAGGTCATACAAGCTGGGGCAAGCTAGTGACAATTCTTTCTTCCATCCCCAAGCAAGTGTCAGATATCAAGACAAGTGTCGAGGAGTCAAACTAAACACCTCACCTTCACAAGTGTTGTCCTTCAAGCAACAACCTTCCACAAGGGCATACTCCATCCACTCCTGGTATCTTGGAGACAATCATTGCACTCATAATCATACAATCATCATGCATATCATTGCATTCTCATTATCATTTCACCCGCATGATCCAATCATCAACAAAGCAAGGGCATCCACCCTATCTTGAATCAAGCAGAGTTCAGAACTCCACCTAATCTATTCCATACAAAGCAGAAACCCTAATCAATCAGTACACTGCATATAGAATTCATTGCATTGCATCCCCAGAAGTGCACAAATAAATCAAACATTTGCATATGAAGCATAAGCCAAGTTACTCATCAGATGGGTTCTCTACAAGCAATCAATTGATATTCCACTGGATCACTCAGAGTTACCATTGTGGTGTCATCTCCTAAAGTCAATCATGTTCATCTTTCTTCAACCCAGAGTTGATGTTTTGTGTTCAACCCAGAGTTGATCTTCCTTTCATCTTTTAACCCCGAGTTAATTACCTTTTCCCCACTCACCCAGAGTTGACGGTCACCTTTTATTCAACCCAGAGTTGATCTTTGTATTTTTTCCCTCTCAACCCAGAGTTGACGATTTTCTTTCTTTATTTTCTTCTCAACCCAGAGTTGACAATCATCCCTAATTATTCTTTTTTTTTCTTTTCTTTTCTCAACCCAGAGTTGATATCCTCATCTTATCTTCGACCCAGAGTTGATGTTCTTCTTTCCCTTCTCAATCCAGAATTGATTCTTTTCCCACTCACCCAGAGTTGACGGTCACCTTTTACTTCAACTCAGAGTTGATCCTTGTTTCTTTCCCACTCACCCAGAGTTGACGGTCACCTTTTATTCCACCCAGAGTTGACGGTCATTCCCATTCGACTTCCTTTTCCCACTCAACCCAGAGTTGACGGTCATCTATTCTCTTTTCCACTCAACCCAGAGTTGACGGTTATCTTTTATCCTTCCCCACTCACCCAGAGTTGACGGTCACCTTTTATTCAACCCAGAGTTGATGTTTGTCTTTTATTCAACCCAGAGTTGATGCTTCTCTTTTTCCCACTCAACCCAGAGTTGATGGTTGTCTTGTTTCTTCCCCACTCACCCAGAGTTGACGGTCACCTTCTATTCAACCCAGAGTTGATGTTTATCTTTTATTCAACCCAGAGTTGATCTCTTGTCTTTTTCCCACTCAACCCAGAGTTGGCGGTTATCTTTTACTTAATCCAGAATTGATTCCTTTTCCCGCTCAACCCAGAGTTGACGGTCATCCTCTTTCTTTCCCATTCAACCCAGAGTTGACGGTATTCCTAATTATTCATCTTTCCTCTTGCAACCCAGAGTTGAATTACCCTCTCTCGACCCAGAGTTGATGTCTACCCATTATCTTCAACCCCGAGTTGACTTCCCTTTCTTTTTCAACCCAGAGTTGACGTTTATTTCATTTCTAACCCAGAGTTGAATTACTTTCTCTCAACCCAGAGTTGATGTCTATCTCTTGTTTTCAACCCAGAGTTGATATTCTTACTTTTTTCTCAACCCAGAGTTGATGCCTATACCTCGTCCCACTAATACTGATTTCTCCTTCCGTTATCAACCCAGAGTTGATATTTACCTCTTATTCGACCCAGAGTTGACTTCCCCTTTATTCTTCGACCCAAAGTCGACCCGCTATTCCTCTTCAACCCAGAGTTGAGTTCTATTTCATTTCTAACCCAGAGTTAATTTGTTCAATCCAGAGTTGATACAATCTTCCTTAGTGGATTTGACACCATTTCTTCCCCAGTGGATCTTATCTCTCAACAGGCAAATTTTCAGGTTTACTTAGTATTTAATCTTCTTCTACCTCGAATGCTCGAAAGGCTAGCGCCAATCTCACCTTCAGGTTTAAGATGATTAAATAGGGGCAGCTGTTGCACCCCAAAATTTGCCCATCTAATTTTACTGCTAACTGGCTTAGGCTTTTGCATTCATATGCATATTTCCATTAGGGCATTTAACATATCATGCATCACTAATCAACAAACTTAGCATAAGGATCAAGAATCAGGGTTTATTTCCCTATGACTGCATTCGTCAAAGTTTTTATTAAGATCAACTGGATTAGGTTTACTTCACTATTCTGGAGTTTGGACACAATTATCTGGCGCACAGCTCGAATTATAAGTTATGGTGCAATACTTATTCATATGAACAAAGATGCTAGCGTATGACAAGCCTTGTGAGATTGAATTTCGTATGATGATGGCTTGAAAAAGAGGTTACTAGTGTATGATTGACTTTTTGGTCAAAGTCAACGATGAAGGTTGACTGTTGACCGATAAACACTTTCAAGATCTGTGATCTCCATCTTATGTCGTAGTTGCTACTTCAAGTACAAAAGTTGAAAGAAGAATTTGGATTCTAAATTAATACAATAAATGGAGGAAATTCTCATTCATCATTACAAGTTAATACAAAGTTTCAGCAGACCACAACCATACATTATAATCCATAACAATGTTCGCTACACCTTGAATCAATCCCATAAAGTCCAAAATTCTAAGCATTTGAAAAAGGAAAAAAAGAATTGCCAAATACAAACACCTTGAAATTTACATATTTACATAAAATACATTATGATCCAAAGTTCCTAAAACTATTCCTTGATTTCTTAACCATGCTTTCCATCCTTTTTCCATTCCAAGCCCTCTCATATCAGTTCAGCCATGTGATCCTGTACCTTTCACATATCCAAACAGTCCCTAATCTTGTTCAAAACTGGTACGATAGCGAGTGAAAAACCTTGGCCAATGCAATCCTGAAACAAATGCACATACAATCAATCCAACATATATGAAGTAAACTTCAGTCTCATTCAGATTCAGTACATATAATACATTCATCAATTCACATCTTATTCATAAAAAAGGATAGTTCAGTTCAGCAATAACACATCCAGAAAAAGCTAATACTCTAGACCAGTCGCACATCACGACAATCCTTACATCTATATCAGACCAGGCCTGTGCAGTCAAGAAAAAAAAGGAAAAGCTACTACATTTTTCAGATTGGAACAGTCCAGTTCAAGTTACAACTACCTTACACAAGCAGAATTCCCAACTTAACTTAATTCTCCATATCAAACCACCATTCATAATTAACTTCAGACAGCATATAACAGTATGTAACTAACCACATAACCAACCCCTAACTTCCTAACCGATTCAGTTACAAACTCCTAACTACCAAAAATCAGTTACAGCCCATAACAACCTCATAACAGAATCAGTTATTTATCTCTAACAGACCTAACTGAATTCTAACAGAAAATCAGAAATTGAGAAGAGTAAGCTAACCTTTCAACCTCTATATAATCAGAACCACCACCAATTCAGAAGGGTCCACCATTTTCAATCTTCACACGCTACTTCATTGATCCATTCTTCTTCATCACTCCACTTTTTCTTCACCATCCACTTGATTCATCATCTTCAACCATTGCTTCCACTCACTGCATCCTCCTCTAAGCTTCATCTCTGAACTCTCTCTGCTTCACCATTCATCTTCTCCTCTTGCACACAATTTGCTTCATCTTCATACACTCTTCATCCCTTACATCACAGCCTTGATATCATCTTCAATTCATCCTTCACGAGCTTGAGACTCGTTGCAACCTCTGCCTCAGTGATAAGTGAACCACCATCTTCATCTTCAGTTCGGCGACAAGCTTCAACATTCATTCAGGCTTCAACACCACCAGCATATCAACAACGGTATCACCTTCGCACAAGAACACATCCAAGACAAATTCAGAAATTGGGAGAAGAAGAATCCTAAAGTAGAAGAGGAGTAAAAGAAGGTTATCAGAAACGAAGAATCTTACCTCTGGTATTTTGAGCATCTCCGAAAATCTCCGTCACCGATCTAGGGTTACTTTGTGGTTCAGATTGGAGGGGATTGAGATAGAATATGAGGGAAGAGGAATCGAGAATCTGAGAGCGGAGACTCGAGAGAGTTGAAGCAGATACGAACACGATGACAGCGAAAGAAGCTCGCACCGGAGAAGGTTGTTGCCGCACCGCCGTTCGCCGTTCGCCGCTCACGTGAAGAAGAGGAGGAGGTTCAGGTAACTTCAACATCCCTATCTTTTGACCTAATTCCCCTTTTATCTTCTGAATTGATTTATTGATTTTAACATAAAGTTTGATTAATATAAAGTTTAATATTGATTTTAACATAAGTTTAATATTAATCTAGAGAAATATTGGAACATGATTAATAATAATAATAATTTGAACACAAATAGCTTGGGCCAGATTCACTCTACCCCCTGTGGCCCGTTACTCCATTTTTTGGACATAGGAAAAATCTGAACAAAAACGCCCCTGGGCCTTAAGCTCCACGGGCCTGCGCCCATTGCTTTCTACACCATCAAATTCAATTTGGCACCCCCTGTTTACATTTTAATTTAGATTTTAATTAGATTTTTTGTCACTTTCTTAGTAATAAAAATGACTTCCTTTTCCTATCATTTTAGACCATTTAATCAAACTCTTTTGACATTAAAAATGTGCATAAAAATATTAGTTTTTACCATTTTCTTTTAGTGGATTAATTGCTAATTTTTCTACTATCATTTTTAGACTTGTAATATAATTTTTGATACATATAAAAAAATAATCATTAAATACTAGTTTCTAGGCTATTTTGTCTTAGTCTTTTACTTGGTTTGTAACTCCCTTTCTCTCATAAAAATCAACATAAAAAATAGTAGTATCTTACTTCATTTTTGCACTATATTTTGACTTGTTACTTCATACTTGTGTATAATTTTGTACCATTGTATCCTTACTCAATTTTGCTCATGATGTGACTTTAATTTTCATGTTTCTTTTATTCCTAACCTTAGGTAGAAACCATGATAACATTAGGTAGAAATTTCCTTCATACTTAGGTTAGTTTCTTTTCCTTTTCAACTTTAAAACACTTAACAAATACTTGACTTAATTTCCCGTAAAAAATACCAAGAAAACTCATAAAAAATGACTAATAAATACTTTGACTAATAAAAAGGGAATGGAAGCTTGTAACTTCTCTTGCTTAAGGGATGTTCGAGTGCTTGGAGCTCCCTTGCTTAAGGGTTCCATTCAGGCGTAAGTTCCCAACCTCTAAAAAACACAAACCAAAGAGTAACTCGAGTTTCCCTTGCTTAAGGGATTTCCTCGAAACGCTCAAACTCTCTTCTCTATCTCGCCTCCGAGGCATTCTTTAATCGGACACGTTATTTCCGCTCCATTCCCAGCTTAAGACTCCAGAGGTCGAGCAGCGGAGTGCGAATGTAACTTCGTCCACTAAAAAACACAAAAACAAACAAAAAACTAAAGAGCCGAACTACGGCGCTCTGATTCCTGAAAAGGATACGTAGGCATTAGGTCGCGGGGCCTAAGCGAGCACAACTATTTATAATCCTTATTTTCCCCGTGTTTCTTTTCTTTCATTTGCATGCATTCCCTTAGTACTAAGCTTTAGATTTATAAGTAACACACCCTTTAGATAGCAACAAACGTAGGTGGATACCATCGAGTACGATGGGCGTGAGGGGTGCTAGCACCTTCCCCTTGCGTAACCGACTCCCGTACCCTATCTCTGGTCGAAAGACCCTGTTCCTTACTCTGTTAGGTTTTCTGATATTCCTTTCCCTTTGGGATAAATATATTGGTGGCGACTCTGTTCATCATTTCGCGAGCGTGCGACACTGAGTATTTTTGCTTTTGAACTCAGCTTGAAATAATGCCTTGAACCATACAAAATCTGGGCCTGAAGTGAGCTATTCACCTATTCTCAAAAACTCTCAAAATATTCTAAGTTACAAAACTTCCCTTTTATGGAATTTTCCAAATTTAACCAACTTTCCATTTTGGGCAACTTTGAATATTTCTTGATTTTTATTATTTCTTTGACCTTCCTTGACCGATTTTCCCACAAAAAATCAACATTTGATAGTTGACCTTAACTTTGACCCAAAAGTCAACTTTTCCTGATTTTCTTGATTCCAGATGAACTTCCCGATTAATCCGTTTCTGGACCAATTTCCAATTAAACTTCAACCAGAGAAACTTCAGTGAATGATATTTCTCCCAAACAGCCATATTTTGCATCCACATTCATTTCCTGATCAAATCTTGGCCAGAAAGTCAACAGGGTTGACTTTGGTCAAAAACCCTGATTTGAAAGCCTTGATGACTATGAGATTTGTATCTTTTAATCAGAGCTTTTCCTTGGGGTGGATGAAACCCTGATTTTTGGAGGACTTCAATGGGGATGATGCCATGTAATCAGACTTCAAATCTTCTTTTATTTTTTATTAGGAATTTCTTCTTCAGAAGTTCTTTTCTTATCAATTCTGAATAGTAACCATGATATGGATGAATGTAATGGATGAATGGCCTAAATGAGATATGCACATGAATGTAAGGTGAGGGCCAGTTGAGGAATAAATAAGTGGACAAATTTTGGGGTGCAACAGCTGCCCCTATTCAATCTTCTTGAACCCGAATGTACGAACGACACAAGTTCTGGACATTTGAGGTGCGAGTGGATTGAATACCCGAAAGTACCATCAAAATTTGCATTCTGTGGTACAACAAAGAGTGATGAGTATTATCAAAGGATACCAGCCGAAGGTGGACCTTAAACAGGTTGCTAACCTCAGTTAGACTTCAAAGAGAGACACCGCCGAAGGGCGACTAGATAAAGGATGTAACCAGCCGAAGGGGAAACCGATCCTATTTTGCTAACCTCAGTTAGACTTCAAAAAGAGACACAGCCGAAGGGTGACTCGATAAAGGATGTAACCAGCCGAAGGGGAAACCGATTCTATTTTGCTAACCTCAGTTAGACTTCAAAAAGAGACACAGCCGAAGGGTGACTCGATAAAGGATTTAACCAGCCGAAGGGGAAACCGATCCTATTTTGCTAACCTTAGTTAGACTTCAAAAAGAGACACAGCCGAAGGGTGACTCGATAAAGGATGTAACCAGCCAAAGGGGAAACCGATCCTATTTTGCTAACCTCAGTTAGACTTCAAAAAGAGACACAGCCGAAGGGTGACTCGATAAAGGATGTAACCAGTCGAAGCGGAAACCGGTCCTATTTTGCTAACCTCAGTTAGACTTCAAAAAGAGACACAGCCGAAGGGTGACTCGATAAAGGATGTAACCAGCCGAAGGGGAAACCGATCCTAATTTGCTAACCTCAGTTAGACTTCAAAAAGAGACACAGCCGAAGGGTGACTCGATAAAGGATGTAACCAGCCGAAGGGAAAACCGATCCTAATTTGCTAACCTCAGTTAGACTTCAAAAAGAGACACAGCCGAAGGGTGACTCTAGATCTGAAAAGGTATGCCAATAATCATTGGACTTTATTGAGGAGGACTAGTAATGGCTAGATTATATGGGGATGTTTATGAACACTGAATTCGAAGGCGACGCCAATAACCATTGGGCTTGACTGAAAGAAAAGCTAGTGGTAACTAGAACCAATCAGGGGGTGCCAGTAAACACTGGGCTTTCCAGAAGATACTGATGCTTGCGAGGCATAAGGATTACATGGATCCCTCAGGCCAAAGGCGGGGTGTAACCCTTCAAGGGTGGCAATCATTCGAATTGCCACACACATAGTATGGATTTCAAATGATTGAAAAATGAGGTGGATTGAATGCCCACCCTCATTCGCACTCTAATCTGCACGCAGCATATAGGTAAATAACCAAGGCAAACTTGCAAGAAGCAAGAGATATCCCTTATGCAAAAGGCAGTAAGGGCACTCACAAAAGTAAGTACAAAGAGAAGACTGGTGACGACCAGACTCTATTAGATGATGCAAGTAAACACTGGACTTTGAAAGAGGTATCGTTACTTAATGAACATAAGAACTACATGGTTCCCTCAGGCCGAACGGCGGGGTGTAATTCTACAAGAGTGACAATCATTCAAATTGCCACACACAAAGTATGGGTTATCCAAACGATTGAGCTCAGCACAAGGGAAATAACCAAAGAGACAATGATCTTGATGAAGAAAGACTTTGTATCCAATCCACACTGGAGGGAGAAAGTGAGACTTCTTATGGGGATATATCAATTTGTCTGGGTAATATATGTGATCTTGGCTTATGCGTTGATGCATGTTTGATTTTTCATGGCATAATGCTCCATATTTATGGAAATGCTATGCATTTTTATAGATGTAATGATTTCTATATGCAAATAAGGATGAATGAACATTGGAGAGAGCCTTTTGTCTGAAGAACTTTGTGGGGATTCTTTTTACTTTCTTGACCTTGCAAGGTCACACCAGATGATTTCTCGACCATTCCCAATATGCAACTTCTGCAGGTGTATGACTCACACTAAGAGACTTGGGCGGAAGGAAACCTGATGGCAATTTTGAGAGGCATTACCATCATCATATTCGGAAACTTGAAGATTGCACCTCCCCCTTGAAATTCCACATATTTGTCGAAGAATAAGGGAATCTAATCAGCACTGCAGAGCATTTGGAACCTAGATGAGAGCTCTCCAGAGAAATAAACTCTGGTATTTGCAGGAAAGAAGACCTTTGGGCTCCATCTCGAAAGGGATGTCCGGTTGACACTTCTTGAAGCGTAGGTACTGGCATCTGACTATGCTGAATGATGAGAGATTCCTGCAAAACAAGCCAAACAAGTATGCCCCAAGTATGACGGCTTTACCTCGGCCACCATCCCAAGTACTCAAAGTCTTTAAGCAATTCTATCTGTTTTAGACCATATTCCTTTTGTAGGACTTCAATGTTAGGATTGCAATGCTTACCAAAATAACTGGACGTTTTTGTAAACAAAACCAAAAAATAAAACGATGTCGGAGTTTTCTGAAAGAAATATCTTTTCATTAATGACAAATTGCCTAACATAGGCGAGTACATCAGGGAGTGGACCCCTTAAGGAGGTGGCCACCAAAAAGGAAAATAAATAGCATTTACAAATATGGCCACGTAGGGAAAGATTCCATTGGGTTCCAATCTTTCTATGCCTTGCAGATCTTCAATATTCCTTCTATTTCGCCTTCCGAAATGGATGAATGAATTGATCCTTTACCCTTCTGAGCCCTCCAATTGTGGTGACTAGTTATACTCAAGGATCTGATGCATGACGCAGTCATTCGCTTTTTGTCCCTCTTTTTCCTGGACCGCCCTTTCGGGTTTTCAATCCACCGGGACCCCTTTTTTGCCTAAGTCGCCCTTTCGGGTTTTCAACTTAGCGGGTGTACTTTATTTCTTTTTCATTCTTTTGCCTGATCTTTTCCTTTTCTTTTATTTTATTTTTGATCAGGTTTATGCGAAGTATTTTTTAACTGCGTCGCCATTCACGGGAAGTGGGAAGTGTTCGCTGTCATACCCTAATTTTTGACCCCCCCTGAGATGGCATATCTTCAGGATTTTTCATCAGGTCAAGACAAGTTCCCAGAGCAGTCACTTCTCCATCTGGTATCCAATCGAGGATGCTCAAAGACAAGAAAGCTCAGACAAAGGATCAATCAATACAAGGATTAGTCCCTAATACAATCATGAGGCTCAAAGACTTCACTTTTCTCATCTATGATTGATTAGACATCCAGTCATATGAGTACAGGTTTACTCAGGTCACCAGACTAGGGTTTTGAGCCTATCAAGGACTAAAATCAGGGATCACTTTTGGGAAACCCTAAAAAGCCTCAGGGAACCATTCAAAGACATCAATCATCTTCAAATAACTCATATTACAAGATCTACTGGACATCACACTTCAATTCAAAGTCTACAGTCATTATTTTCACATGGTCGACAAATTAGGGTTTTGACCTAATTCACCAAGATAGTTGACTTTTAATCAGGGCATGAATCCAAAACTCAAGACATGATTCAAGAATCTCTACTACCTCAATATAATCCATTTACATCATTCATTTGAGGAAAAGATCTTGTTTCTACACAAAAGCCCAAAAATTCACTTTGTCAGGAAAAAGTCAACTGTGAAGGATCATCATTGACTTTTAAGGTTTTTGGTCAAAAAATGACTTTCAAAGATCAATATCATCAATATATGGATGTCAAAGTCATTTGACCAAAGAAATTCAAAGAAATTCATCAAGGAGCGAAAAGTCGGGAATTAGGGTTTTTGAAGGCATGGTGAGAACTCAAAATTTCACCTACACAACTCAAAAAACTTCCAACATGAAAGTTGTAGATCTTGCAAAATAAAACAACATCTTACAAAGGAACTTTTTTCAAAAGATCAACCATTTATGAAGTTTTGGAAATTTTGAAGTTTAGGTCATAAACACTTAGAAATTTTTCTAAGTGTTTTAACCTAGTTTTCATCCAACTTTGGGCTCATTTTTCACAAATTTCCCAAATGATTCTGAAGAAGACATAAACTAATGATTTGAAGTAGATGTTTAGGGCTTTCCAAATTGTGTTCAACCTTCTCCAAATTCAATTTGAGCTAGGAGTTATGCTTGTTCAAAGTTGGCCTCATGAAGTGAAATTATAGGTCATGTACAATTTGAAACTTTGCAATTTTGTGCATTTTGCTTCACTAAATGATGCTACACGACCTCTAATACATCTGAAGACATGCCATACATTCAAATTCATCATTGCATAAGGATTAGAGAAGATTCCCAAAAACAAAGGCATGTGATTATGTAATGATTGCATTTTTGAATTTATGGCAAATTGTGAATCATCAAGGAATCTTGCTCTAAGCCAATTAGAACTCTCCTCTGAATCAGAAATGTTCCCTAAGATCATGCAAGATCAATGGTTGGGGAAGCTAGCCCGAAAATGCATCATTGCATTTGGGATATTTTCAAACTTTCTTCATGGCTAAGAAACCAAACTCACCTCATTAAGCAAGCTTACTATGATCAATTACTCTGAACCAATTCCCTATAAATAGAGGCCTCATTCTCATTCAGAAAACACACCAAAGCAACTCAATTCCTTGCTTTCTCTTTCTCTTCTCATGCTTATTGTTTTTCAAAGTTCTTTGGCAAGAAGAATCGTTTTCTTCAAACCAGAGCTCATCTTTGGAAAGTAAGCATTCTAACATCTCAAGGGAGGTCATTTGAGGTGATCCAAGCACCTGGATCACTTCTCTAAGTGGAGGAACACCATTGTTGCTCTCACTTTGGAGCATTTGCAGTTGGAGGTCCATGGAGTAATTCAGGAGGTTCTGAGCCAAGCCAATCATCCAGGCACATTCCTCAGGTCATAGTGAAGCTAACCAGATGGCTGCAGCTCATCTGTAACTCAAGAATCAACACCCTCCATGTTCACTTGAAGCTGAAATCGAGGGAGGACCATAGAGCAATTCAGGAGGATTCAAACTCCAACAAGCATTCAGTTAGCATCATTGAGTCTCAGGGAAGCTATTGAGATCATTCATTCAA
The DNA here is from genome assembly GCF_029867415.1 of Vicia villosa. Taxonomy (NCBI): domain Eukaryota; kingdom Viridiplantae; phylum Streptophyta; class Magnoliopsida; order Fabales; family Fabaceae; genus Vicia; species Vicia villosa. Next base: position 197,855,487 of record NC_081180.1, read on the forward strand.
GCCCAGGTGCTCTCAATCATCCTCACGACCTCCATTTTCAGAGGTAAGTTCCTGAACCTCACTTCTCTAATTTAAGTACTCTTTGTGAAATAGCTCGATTCTATCTTGTTCAGCATCATCAGAGGATTGAAAACCCTCTATCATCATCCATTTATCTTGCAGTATAGTCATTTAATTTGATTTTGAAATTTTAGGGTTCTTCACGATTTCTGGTAAATTAGTTAGATGTAGTTAATATTAATTCATGTTAGTTACATATTTAGAATCGTGAGTGAATTTAGAGCAAGTTTCATGTTTACATCATTGCAAATGGTTGAGAGTTGAGAGAGTTCAGAAATTTGAATTAATGGAGCTTGAGGTTGAAGACGAAGATGGAGGGTGGCGCCATTTTTCAAATCTCTGAGCAAAGTTTGTTTTATTTTTAATGATAGGCATTCCCTTAACGACTGAACAAACTTGCCCTAGTGGCCTCCCATACGCCCTTAGTATCATCATGCCTCAAGTCTGGGGTTCGAATCCCCCTCGCCCCAGACTTTTTGATTCTTTTATTTTTCAAGGATTTGCAACTTGTTTTGAAACATAACCAAATGAAGGCAAGTCACTATCACCACACGCGCGTTGGCTCAGTGGTGTTTGTTTTGAGTGTGTGGCCTAGAGGGCGTGGGTTCAAACCCTCCAAGGGCCAAAACTATTTTTTTACACACAATTTCTTTCATTTTTTCACAAAACTTCACATATTTATTTAACCTATCAAATTAATTTATTTTCACTTCATTTTTCACACACTTATCATTTAATATACCTATTTTGTGAATGAATAAAAAAATCATAAAAATATTATTTATTTCATATATTTTTATTAGGTTTAAAATAGTATGTTTTAAGTGTTTTTCTTAAATACTTTAAATACATATATTCACTTTGTTTCAATCTAATCTTTTTGTAAATAAAGTTTATGATAAAACCCTAATTGTTTAGGTCTTAATTAAGTAAAAATCTTTATTTTTACTTTGATTAAGTTGACTTTTGTCAATATTCAAAACTGTTTTCAATCTCTAATAAATCGGATGATTAAGGTCTTCAAACAACAAAACCTTGCATCATTCCAAATCATTTTTCCAATTGCTTTTACACCAGTACTGTAAAGTACTGGGCCTCTAATAGAGTGTAAGTCCCAAAAACCTTCTCTTCTTAGCTTGTTTTCAAAACTGTATTTTCAAAATCTTCTTTCTGTTTTCAAAACATTCTTCTGGTAGTTGAAGGGCATTATTCCCGGTGAAACTCTTCAGATACCTATGTGACCTTTGTCCATCTTCACTTCTTCTGTTTTCAAAAAACCATTAACTGTTTATCCTATATATTCAACTGTTATCCATCAATTACTGGTAAGGCTCTGTACATACTTCTTCAATGGCCTCCACTCCATCCAGGTTAGGCTTTACAAGCTTTCAATTTACAGTCTTTATTTAAATTACTGTCAAATATAAACTGTACATATATTTGTTTAGAACTACGTTTGAGTATAAACCTTAGGACAGTTAAACTATATATATATTATAGGAATATGACCTAGGATTGAGAATGTCTTCCCGGTGAAGGCTCTTTCCTAATTAGAGATCTGTAGTTCAAACCCCCAAGATGAATTATTCCCGGTGAAACATCTTGGCAAAAACCTTAGAATCCAAATAATAGGACACATCCACCCAAAGAGGAATTATTCCCGGTGAAACCTCTTACCCATTTGCTTAGAGCCAAAATAAGTTCAAAACCACATAGCTTTCTCTTGTGCTATAACAAGGACCCTCGATTAGCCTCCTCTTGGGCTTTGTACAAGGACCCACAGGCTTCTTAAAAGCATTTCCAGCTTCCTCTTGAGCTTGTATACAAGGACCCATCAGGTTTCTTATAAACATAGGAACAGGTCTTTAGTTACCTTTTAGCCTACCCTGGTGAGTTTCTTCCAATTTAAACCAGACTTTAAACAAGCTAAGTTTGTCTCAATTTTGCATTGAGTACACCTTTTGGAATGAGAGACATAGACAGTCTCTGTCACCCTTATCTTCATCAATATTCCTTAGCAGAGTCTAGGATCCATGCTTTGGGTCATCCTCAGCATTGAGTCAGCCTTCATCTTGGGCTTTAAACAAGAAGTCTCCACTAGATAATCTTTCTGCCATTCATTTTCAACAAAAACCCCTGGAAAGGGTTAGCCTCCAACATCTGTCTAAAATGTCAAATCCCCTGGAAAGGGTTAGCCTCCAACCTCTGTCTAAAATAAAATCCCTGGAAAGGGTTAGCTTCCACACATTCCTTCATTTTAATAAAAACCCCTGGAAAGGGTTAGCCTCCAACATCTGTCTAAAATGTCAAACCCCTGGAAAGGGTTAGCCTCCAAAGTCAATTAATAAAAAGTCAAAAAAATAAAGATTCATTTCTCTTAGGAGATAATTTCCCCAAAAGAGTCAAAACCCCTGGAAAGGGTCAGCCTCCAAAAACATGATAAAAGTCAGTCTTTTAATAGACAAATTCACCAGCTGAGTCAAAATCCCTGGAAAGGGTTAGCTTCCAAAGAAAAACAGTCTTTTTAATCTCCAGTAGAGTTAAAACCAACAAAAACAGTAGCCACAACCTTGGGCTTCATACAAGGCACCAAACAATAAAACTCCCCTGTCAAGAGTCAGCCTCAACCTTGGGCATTGTACAAGGCAGATAATAGAGTCTCCCCAGTGAGTTCTTCATCATTCAGTAGCCACAACCTTGGGCTTTGTACAAGGCAGATAAACCATACTTTCATGTGTCAAAGATTCCTAACACTTAGGATCTTTCCCCATATAGTCATCCATACTCAATTCATTTATTTAAGAGTCCGCCACAACCTTGGGCTTTGTACAAGGCACATAAATAAAGTCTCCATAAATAGAGTCAGCCTCAATTCTGGGCTTTGTACAGAACACTAAAATACCCTGTAATTAATCCTCAATGGAGTCATCTCCCAGAGTCAATAATATTAATTAATCAATCAAAAAGCCTCAAGCTTGGGCCTCATACAAGCCAGCTAAATTCAAATCTTTTATACAGTAGATAGACATAGCTTATCTCTATAGAGAGATATTTTTACTACTCTACCACATTCAAACAAACAAACATTTCAATTTCAATTCCAATCAAAGTCTCCCATTTAGGACTCTGAAAGACATGCTCTGGCACATCCCCAGACTTGTACACTTTCCCTAATTTGGACGAGCATCTTTCTTTCATTTAAGAGGCATCTGACTGGCATACTTGCACACACACAAGTAAGGTCCCCCTCTTGAATGAAATGAATTCAGTTATTATGTCACTCTTTCAAAATGTTTGTGGTAGAATAGTACAAATACCTCTCTGTAGAGATGATTTCATGTCTCTTTACTGTAAACAGAGATTTAATTCCAAGCTTCAACCTTGAGCTTCAAGCAAGGCACCAAAAAAAAAAACAATTATTTTCCCTAGTTAGTTCCCCGAACTACATTAAGCTCTGACTTCCACTAGGGATATGTAGGCATGAGGTTCACAAGGAATCTCAGCGAGCTAATAAAATACCAAAAATAGTCAGTCAGTCAGTCAGTCTGTCTGTCTTTTCAAATCAAATCAATTCCTTCTCCTAACACAAAGGAGAAACTTTCCCAATCATTAGCAGCAAACACAATCACAATGACACAGAGAAGGTTCCTGTAGAGTACTACAGATATGTAGGGTGTTTAAACACTTCCCTATGTATAACCGACCTCCCGGACTCCAGAATTTCTAGTCTAGGTGAAATCCCCACACTTAGCAAACTCCTAGGGTTTAGTTGAGATCTTTTTTCCCCTTTCCTACTCGTAGGACAATAAGAAAGTTCGTGTGATATCGTAGGAAGAACTGAAATAAAATTCATCCCACCACGGGCGCATTCTCCTTCCAAAAGTCAGGAGGTTCGTTAAACTTGCAAACTTTGAAATTTTGGAAGATTTTCGTGTGGTATACAAACTAAAATACACGAAGTACGTGAAACTATTATACATTGATATATTGGAATATTTTTGTGTGTTAAGCTACATAAAATTAACGAAGTTCGTTAAACTTGCAAACTTTGGTATTTTGGAAGACTTTCAAGTGCTATAATGTATAAAATATACGAAGTTTGTTAAACATGCAAAATTGGTCTTTGCGAAGATTTTTGTGTGCTATACTACGTAAAAATCACGAAGTTTGTTAAACTTGCATACATTGTATTTTGGAAGATTTTCGAGTGCTATACTACATAAATGTCACGAAGTATGTTGAATTTGCAAAGCTTGGTCTTTTTGAAGATTTTTGTGGGCTATACTACATAAAAGATATGAAACTCATTACACTGCAAAAATTTGGTATTTTGGAAGATTTTCGTGTGTTATATACTACATAAATCTCACAAAGTTTGTTAAACTTGCAAAGTTTGGTGTTTTTGACGATTTTCGTGTGCTATACTACATAAAATACACGAAGTTCGTTAAACTTGGAAATTTTTGAATTTTGAAAGATTTTCGTACGGTATACTAAATAAAATACATGAAGTTCGTGAAACTTTTATACATTGGTATTTTTTAAGATTTTCGTGTGTTATAGTGCATAAAATTCACGAAGTTCCTTAAACTTGCAAACTTTGGTAGTTTGGAAGATTTACATGTGCTATACTAAATATAATACACGAAGTTCGAAAAACTCGCATACATTGGTATTTTGGAATATTTTTATGTCGTATAATACATAAGTCACGAAGTTCGATAAAGTTGCATACATTGGTATTTTGGAAGATTTTCGTGTGCTATACTATATAAAAGTCTCGAAGTTCGTTAAACTTGCAAAATTTAATCTTTTTAGCGATTTTCATGTGCTATACTACAAAAAAGTCATGAAGTTTGTAAAACTTGCAAAGTTTTGTTTTTTTTTAAGATTTTCGTGTGTTGTATACTACATAAAATTCCCGAAGTCATTAAGCTTGCAAACTTGGTATTTTGGAAGAATTTCATGTGCTATACTGTATAAAATACACGAAGTTCAATAAATTTTCATCTATTTGTATTTTGAAGGATTTTCGTGTATTATAATACATAAAAGTCACGAAGTTCGTTAAACTTGCAAAGTTTGTTCTTTTTTGAAGACTTTTGTGTGCTTTTCTACATAAAATTCACAAAGTTTGTAAAACATGCAAACTTTGATATTTTGGAGGTCTTCATGTGTTATACTACATAAAGTACACCAAGTTCGTTAAACTTTAATTCGTTGGTATTTTTGAAGATTTTCGTGGGTTATACTACATAAAAGTCAAGAGGTTTGTTAACCTTGCATACATTGGTATTTTGGAAGATTTTCGTGTGCTATACTACATAAAATACACGAAGTTCGTGAAACTTTTACACATTGGTATTTTAGAAGATTTTTGTGTGTTATACTACATAAAATTTACAAAGTTCGTTAAACTTTGAAAATTTGGTCTTTTGGAAGATTTTCGTGTGCTATACAAACTAAAATACACGAAGTTCGTGAAACTATTATACATTGATATTTTGGAAGATTTTCGTGTGTTAAGCTACATAAAATTATCGAAGTTCGTTAAACTTGCAAACTTTGGTATTTTGGAAGATTTTCAAGTGCAATAATGTATAAAATATACGAAGTTTGTTAAACATGCAAAATTGGTCTTTGCGAATATTTTTGTGTGCTATACTACATAAAAGTCACGAAGTTTATTAAAGTTGCATACATTGTATTTTGGATGATTTCCGTGTGCTATACTACATAAACGTCACGAAGTTTGTTGAAATTGCAAAACTGGGTCTTTTTGAAGATTTTTGTGGGCTATACTACATAAAATTTATGAAATTCATTACACTGCAAAAATTTTATATTTTGGAAGATTTTCGTGTGCTATATACTACATAAATCTCACAAAGTTTGTTAAACTTGCAAAGTTTGGTGTATTTGATGATTTTCGTGTGCTATACTACATAAAATACACGAAGTTCGTTAAACTTGGAAATTTTTGAATTTTGGAAGATTTTCGTACGGTATACTAAATAAAATACATGAAGTTCGTGAAACTTTTATACATTGGTATTTTTTAAGATTTTCGTGTGTTATAATACATAAAATTCACGAAGTTCCTTAAACTTGCAAACTTTGGTAGTTTGGAAGATTTACATGTGCTATACTAAATATAATACACGGAGTTCGAAAAACTCGCATACATTGGTATTTTGGAATATTTTTATGTCCTATAATACATAAGTCACGAAGTTCGATAAAGTTGCATACATTGGTATTTTGGAAGATTTTCGTATGCTATACTATATAAAGTCCACGAAGTTCGTTAAACTTGCAAAATTTAATCTTTTTAGAGATTTTCGTGTGCTATACTACAAAAAGTCACGAAGTTTGTTAAACTTGCAAAGTTTTGTATTTTTGAAGATTTTCGTGTGCTATATACTACATAAAATTCCCGAAGTCATTAAGCTTGATAATTTGGTATTTTGTAAGATTTTCATGTGCTATACTACATAAAATACACGAAGTTCGATAAATTTTCATCTATTTTTATTTTGAAGGATCTTCGTGTATTATACTACATAAAAGTCACGAACTTCATTAAACTTGCAAAGTTTGTTCTTTTTTGAAGATTTTTGTGTACTTTTCTACATAAAATTCACAAAGTTTGTAAAACATGCAAACTTTGATATTTTGGAGGTTTTCATGTGTTATACTACATAAAATACACCAAGTTCATTAAACTTTATTTCATTGGTATTTTTGAAGATTTTCGTGGGTTATACTACATAAAAGTAAAGAAGTTTCTCATCCTTGCATACATTGGTATTTTGGAAGATTTTCATGTGCTATACTACATAAAATACACGAAGTTCGTGAAACTTTTACACATTGGTATTTTACAAGATTTTTATGTGTTATACTACATAAAATTAACAAAGTTCGTTAAACTTGGAAAATTTGGTCTTTTTGAAGATTTTCGTGTGCTATACTACATAAAAGACAAGAAGTTCGTTAAACTTGCAAACTTTGAAATTTTGGAAGATTTTCGTGTGGTATACAAACTAAAATACACAAAGTTCGTGAAACTATTATACATTGATATTTTTGAAGATTTTCGTGTGTTAAGCTACATAAAATTACCGAAGTTCGTTAAACATGCAAACTTTAGTATTTTGGAAGACTTTCAAGTGCTATAATGTATAAAATATACGAAGTTTGTTAAACATGCAAAATTGGTCTTTGCGAAGATTTTTGTGTGCTATACTACGTAAAAATCACGAAGTTTGTTAAACTTGCATACATTGTATTTTGGAAGATTTTCGAGTGCTATACTACATAAATGTCACGAAGTATGTTGAATTTGCAAAGCTTGGTCTTTTTGAAGATTTTTGTGGGCTATACTACATAAAAGATATGAAACTCATTACACTGCAAAAATTTGGTATTTTGGAAGATTTTCGTGTGTTATATACTACATAAATCTCACAAAGTTTGTTAAACTTGCAAAGTTTGGTGTTTTTGACGATTTTCGTGTGCTATACTACATAAAATACACGAAGTTCGTTAAACTTGGAAATTTTTGAATTTTGAAAGATTTTCGTACGGTATACTAAATAAAATACATGAAGTTCGTGAAACTCTTATACATTGGTATTTTTTAAGATTTTCGTGTGTTATAGTGCATAAAATTCACGAAGTTCCTTAAACTTGCAAACTTTGGTAGTTTGGAAGATTTACATGTGCTATACTAAATATAATACACGAAGTTCGAAAAACTCGCATACATTGGTATTTTGGAATATTTTTATGTCGTATAATACATAAGTCACGAAGTTCGATAAAGTTGCATACATTGGTATTTTGGAAGATTTTCGTGTGCTATACTATATAAAAGTCTCGAAGTTCGTTAAACTTGCAAAATTTAATCTTTTTAGCGATTTTCATGTGCTATACTACAAAAAAGTCATGAAGTTTGTAAAACTTGCAAAGTTTTGTTTTTTTTTAAGATTTTCGTGTGTTGTATACTACATAAAATTCCCGAAGTCATTAAGCTTGCAAACTTGGTATTTTGGAAGATTTTCATGTGCTATACTGTATAAAATACACGAAGTTCAATAAATTTTCATCTATTTGTATTTTGAAGGATTTTCGTGTATTATAATACATAAAAGTCACGAAGTTCGTTAAACTTGCAAAGTTTGTTCTTTTTTGAAGACTTTTGTGTGCTTTTCTACATAAAATTCACAAAGTTTGTAAAACATGCAAACTTTGATATTTTGGAGGTCTTCATGTGTTATACTACATAAAGTACACCAAGTTCGTTAAACTTTAATTCGTTGGTATTTTTGAAGATTTTCGTGGGTTATACTACATAAAAGTCAAGAGGTTTGTTAACCTTGCATACATTGGTATTTTGGAAGATTTTCGTGTGCTATACTACATAAAATACACGAAGTTCGTGAAACTTTTACACATTGGTATTTTAGAAGATTTTTGTGTGTTATACTATATAAAATTTACAAAGTTCGTTAAACTTTGAAAATTTGGTCTTTTGGAAGATTTTCGTGTGCTATACAAACTAAAATACACGATGTTCGTGAAACTATTATACATTGATATTTTGGAAGATTTTCGTGTGTTAAGCTACATAAAATTATCGAAGTTCGTTAAACTTGCAAACTTTGGTATTTTGGAAGATTTTCAAGTGCAATAATGTATAAAATATACGAAGTTTGTTAAACATGCAAAATTGGTCTTTGCGAATATTTTTGTGTGCTATACTACATAAAAGTCACGAAGTTTATTAAAGTTGCATACATTGTATTTTGGATGATTTCCGTGTGCTATACTACATAAACGTCACGAAGTTTGTTGAAATTGCAAAACTGGGACTTTTTGAAGATTTTTGTGGGCTATACTACATAAAATTTATGAAATTCATTACACTGCAAAAATTTTATATTTTGGAAGATTTTCGTGTGCTATATACTACATAAATCTCACAAAGTTTGTTAAACTTGCAAAGTTTGGTGTATTTGATGATTTTCGTGTGCTATACTACATAAAATACACGAAGTTCGTTAAACTTGGAAATTTTTGAATTTTGGAAGATTTTCGTACGGTATACTAAATAAAATACATGAAGTTCGTGAAACTTTTATACATTGGTATTTTTTAACATTTTCGTGTGTTATAATACATAAAATTCACGAAGTTCCTTAAACTTGCAAACTTTGGTAGTTTGGAAGATTTACATGTGCTATACTAAATATAATACACGGAGTTCGAAAAACTCGCATACATTGGTATTTTGGAATATTTTTATGTCCTATAATACATAAGTCACGAAGTTCGATAAAGTTGCATACATTGGTATTTTGGAAGATTTTCGTATGCTATACTATATAAAGTCCACGAAGTTCGTTAAACTTGCGAAATTTAATCTTTTTAGAGATTTTCGTGTGCTATACTACAAAAAGTCACGAAGTTTGTTAAACTTGCAAATTTGGTATTTTGTAAGATTTTCATGTGCTATACTACATAAAATACACGAAGTTCGATAAATTTTCATCTATTTTTATTTTGAAGGATCTTCGTGTATTATACTACATAAAAGTCACGAACTTCATTAAACTTGCAAAGTTTGTTCTTTTTTGAAGATTTTTGTGTACTTTTCTACATAAAATTCACAAAGTTTGTAAAACATGCAAACTTTGATATTTTGGAGGTTTTCATGTGTTATACTACATAAAATACACCAAGTTCATTAAACTTTATTTCATTGGTATTTTTGAAGATATTTGTGGGTTATACTACATAAAAGTAAAGAAGTTTTTCAACCTTGCATACATTGGTATTTTGGAAGATTTTCGTGTGCTATACTACATAAAATACACGAAGTTCGTGAAACTTTTACACATTGGTATTTTAGAAGATTTTTGTGTGTTATACTACATAAAATTAACAAAGTTCGTTAAAATTGGAAAATTTGGTCTTTTTGAAGATTTTCATGTGCTACACTACATAAAAGTCAGGAAGTTCGTTAAACTTGCAAACTTTGAAATTTTGGAAGATTTTCGTGTGGTATACAACCTAAAATACACAAAGTTTGTGAAACTATTATACATTGATATTTTTGAAGATTTTCATGTGTTAAGCTACATAAAATTAACGAAGTTCGTTAAACATGCAAACTTTGGTATTTTGGAAGATTTTCAAGTGCTATAATGTATAAAATATACGAAGTTTGTTAAACATGCAAAATTGGTCTTTGCGAAGATTTTTGTGTGCTATACTACGTAAAAATCACGAAGTTTGTTAAACTTGCATACATTGTATTTTGGAAGATTTCCGAGTGCTATACTACATAAATGTCACGAAGTATGTTGAATTTGCAAAACTTGGTCTTTTTGAAGATTTTTGTGTGCTATACTTCATAAAAGATATGAAATTCATTACACTGAAAAAATTTGGTATTTTGGAAGATTTTCGTGTGCTATATACTACATAAATCTCACAAAGTTTGTTAAACTTGCAAAGTTTGGTGTTTTTGATGATTTTCGTGTGCTATACTACATAAAATACACGAAGTTCGTTAAACTTAGAAATTTTTGAATTTTGGAAGATTTTCGTACGGTATACTAAATAAAATACATGAAGTTCGTGAAACTTTTATACATTGGTATTTTTTAAGATTTTCGTGTGTTATAGTACATAAAATTCACGAAGTTCCTTAAACTTGCAAACTTTGGTAGTTTGGAAGATTTACATGTGCTATAATAAATATAGTACACGAAGTTCGAAAAACTCGCATACATTGGTATTTTGGAATATTTTTATGTCCTATAATACATAAGTCACGAAGTTTGATAAAGTTGCATACATTGGTATTTTGGAAGATTGTCGTGTGCTATACTATATAAAAGTCACGAAGTTCGTTAAACTTGCAAAATTTAATCTTTTTAGCGATTTTCATGTGCTATACTACAAAAAAGTCATGAAGTTTGTTAAACTTGCAGAGTTTTGTTTTTTTTGAAGATTTTCGTGTGCTGTATACTACAAAAAATTCCCGAAGTCATTAAGCTTGCAAACTTGGTATTTTGGAAGATTTTCATGTGCTATACTGTATAAAATACACGAAGTTCAATAAATTTTCATCTATTTGTATCTTGAAGGATTTTCGTGTATTATAATACATAAAAGTCACGAAGTTCGTTAAACTTGCAAAGTTTGTTCTTTTTTGAAGACTTTTGTGTGCTTTTCTACATAATATTCACAAAGTTTGTAAAACATGCAAACTTTGATATTTTGGAGGTCTTCATGTGTTATACTACATAAAGTACACCAATTTCGTTAAACTTTAATTCGTTGGTATTTTTGAAGATTTTCGTGGGTTATACTACATAAAAGTCAAGAAATTTGTTAACCTTGCATACATTGGTATTTTGGACGATTTTCGTGTGCTATACTACATAAAATACACGAAGTTCATGAAAATTTTACACATTGGTATTTTAGAAGATTTTTGTGTGTTATACTACATAAAATTTACAAAGTTCGTTAAACTTTGAAAATTTTGTCTTTTTGAAGATTTTCGTGTGCTATACTACATAAAAGTCAGGAGGTTCGTTAAACTTGCAAACTTTGAAATTTTGGAAGATTTTCGTGTGGTATACAAACTAAAATACACGAAGTACGTGAAACTATTATACATTGATATATTGGAATATTTTTGTGTGTTAAGCTACATAAAATTAACGAAGTTCGTTAAACTTGCAAACTTTGGTATTTTGGAAGACTTTCAAGTGCTATAATGTATAAAATATACGAAGTTTGTTAAACATGCAAAATTGGTCTTTGCGAAGATTTTTGTGTGCTATACTACGTAAAAATCACGAAGTTTGTTAAACTTGCATACATTGTATTTTGGAAGATTTTCGAGTGCTATACTACATAAATGTCACGAAGTATGTTGAATTTGCTAAGCTTGGTCTTTTTGAATATTTTTGTGGGATATACTACATAAAAGATATGAAATTCATTACACTGCAAAAATTTGGTATTTTGGAAGATTTTCGTGAGCTATATACTACATAAGTCTCACAAAGTTTGTTAAACTTGCAAAGTTTGGTGTTTTTGATGATTTTCGTGTGCTATACTACATAAAATACACGAAGTTCGTTAAACTTGGAAATTTTTGAATTTTGGAAGATTTTCGTACGGTATACTAAATAAAATACATGAAGTTCGTGAAACTTTTATACATTGGTATTTTTTAAGATTTTCGTGTGTTATAGTACATAAAATTCACGAAGTTCCTTAAACTTGCAAACTTTGGTAGTTTGGAAGATTTACATGTGCTATAATAAATATAATACACGAAGTTCGAAAAACTCGCATACATTGGTATTTTGGAATATTTTTATGTCCTATAATACATAAGTCACGAAGTTCGATAAAGTTGCATACATTGGTATTTTGGAAGATTGTCGTGTGCTATACTATATAAAAGTCACGAAGTTCGTTAAACTTGCAAAATTTAATCTTTTTAGCGATTTTCATGTGCTATACTACAAAAAAGTCATGAAGTTTGTTAAACTTGCAGAGTTTTGTTTTTTTTGAAGATTTTCGTGTGCTGTATACTACAAAAAATTCCCGAAGTCATTAAGCTTGCAAACTTGGTATTTTGGAAGATTTTCATGTGCTATACTGTATAAAATACACGAAGTTCAATAAATTTTCATCTATTTGTATCTTGAAGGATTTTCGTGTATTATAATACATAAAAGTCACGAAGTTCGTTAAACTTGCAAAGTTTGTTCTTTTTTGAAGACTTTTGTGTGCTTTTCTACATAATATTCACAAAGTTTGTAAAACATGCAAACTTTGATATTTTGGAGGTCTTCATGTGTTATACTACATAAAGTACACCAAGTTCGTTAAACTTTAATTCGTTGGTATTTTTGAAGATTTTCGTGGGTTATACTACATAAAAGTCAAGAAATTTGTTAACCTTGCATACATTGGTATTTTGGACGATTTTCGTGTGCTATACTACATAAAATACACGAAGTTCATGAAAATTTTACACATTGGTATTTTAGAAGATTTTTGTGTGTTATACTACATAAAATTTACAAAGTTCGTTAAACTTTGAAAATTTTATCTTTTTGAAGATTTTCGTGTGCTATACTACATAAAAGTCAGGAGGTTCGTTAAACTTGCAAACTTTGAAATTTTGGAAGATTTTCGTGTGGTATACAAACTAAAATACACGAAGTACGTGAAACTATTATACATTGATATATTGGAATATTTTTGTGTGTTAAGCTACATAAAATTAACGAAGTTCGTTAAACTTGCAAACTTTGGTATTTTCGAAGACTTTCAAGTGCTATAATGTATAAAATATACGAAGTTTGTTAAACATGCAAAATTGGTCTTTGCGAAGATTTTTGTGTGCTATACTACGTAAAAATCACGAAGTTTGTTAAACTTGCATACATTGTATTTTGGAAGATTTTCGAGTGCTATACTACATAAATGTCACGAAGTATGTTGAATTTGCTAAGCTTGGTCTTTTTGAATATTTTTGTGGGCTATACTACATAAAAGATATGAAATTCATTACACTGCAAAAATTTGGTATTTTGGAAGATTTTCGTGAGCTATATACTACATAAGTCTCACAAAGTTTGTTAAACTTGCAAAGTTTGGTGTTTTTGATGATTTTCGTGTGCTATACTACATAAAATACACGAAGTTCGTTAAACTTGGAAATTTTTGAATTTTGGAAGATTTTCGTACAGTATACTAAATAAAATACATGAAGTTCGTGAAACTTTTATACATTGGTATTTTTTAAGATTTTCGTGTGTTATAATACATAAAATTCACGAAGTTCCTTAAACTTTCAAACTTTGGTAGTTTTGAAGATTTACATGTGCTATACTAAATATAATACACGAAGTTTAAAAAACTCGCATACATTGGTATTTTGGAATATTTTTATGTCCTATAATACATAAGTCACGAAGTTCGATAAAGTTGCATACATTGGTATTTTGGAAGATTTTCGTGTGCTATACTATATAAAAGTCACGAAGTTCGTTAAACTTGCAAAATTTAATCTTTTTAGCGATTTTCGTGTGCTATACTACAAAAAAGTCATGAAGTTTGTTAAACTTGCAAAGTTTTGTATTTTTGAAGATTTTCGTGTGCTGTATACTACAAAAAATTCCCGAAGTCATTTAGCTTGCAAATTTGGTATTTTGGAAGATTTTCATGTGCTATACTGTATAAAATACACGAAGTTCAATAAATTTTCATCTATTTGTATTTTAAAGGATTTTCGTGTATTATAATACATAAAAGTCACGAAGTTCGTTAAACTTGCAAAGTTTGTTAATTTTGAAGATTTTTGTGTGCTTTTCTACATAAAATTCACAAAGTTTGTAAAACATGCAAACTTTGATATTTTGGAGGTCTTCATGTGTTATACTACATAAAGTACACCAAGTTCGTTAAACTTTAATTCGTTGGTATTTTTGAAGATTTTCGTGGGTTATACTACATAAAAGTCAAGAAGTTTGTTAACCTTGCATACATTGGTATTTTGGAAGATTTTCGTGTGCTATACTACATAAAATACACGAAGTTCGTGAAACTTTTACACATTGGTATTTTAGAAGATTTTTGTGTGTTATACTACATGAAATTTACAAAGTTCGTTAAACTTGGAAAATTTGGTTTTTTTGAAGATTTTCGTGTGCTATACTACATAAAAGTCAGGATGTTCGTTAAACTTGCAAACTTTGAAATTTTTGAATATTTTCGTGTGGTATAAAAACTAAAATACATGAAGTTTGTGAAACTATTATACATTTATATTTTGGAAGATTTTCGTGTGTTAAGCTACATAAAATTATCGAAGTTCGTTAAACTTGCAAACTTTGGTATTTTGGAAGATTTTCAAGTGCTATAATGTATAAAATATACGAAGTTTGTTAAACATGCAAAATTGGTCTTTGCGAATATTTTTGTGTGCTACACTACGTAAAAGTCACGATGTTTGTTAAAGTTGCATACATTGTATTTTGGAAGATTTCCGAGTGCTATACTACATAAATGTCACGAAGTATGTTGAATTTGCAAAACTTGGTCTTTTTGAAGATTTTTGTGTGCTATACTACATAAAAGATATGAAATTCATTACACTGAAAAAATTTGGTATTTTGGAAGATTTTCGTGTGCTATATACTACATAAATCTCACAAAGTTTGTTAAACTTGCAAAGTTTGGTGTTTTTGATGATTTTCGTGTGCTATACTACATAAAATACACGAAGTTCGTTAAACTTGGAAATTTTTGAATTTTGGAAGATTTTCGTACGGTATACTAAATAAAATACATGAAGTTCGTGAAACTTTTATACATTGGTATTTTTTAAGATTTTCGTGTGTTATAGTACATAAAATTCACGAAGTTCCTTAAACTTGCAAACTTTGGTAGTTTGGAAGATTTACATGTGCTATAATAAATATAATACACGAAGTTCGAAAAACTCGCATACATTGGTATTTTGGAATATTTTTATGTCCTATAATACATAAGTCACGAAGTTCGATAAAGTTGCATACATTGGTATTTTGGAAGATTGTCGTGTGCTATACTATATAAAAGTCACGAAGTTCGTTAAACTTGCAAAATTTAATCTTTTTAGCGATTTTCATGTGCTATACTACAAAAAAGTCATGAAGTTTGTTAAACTTGCAGAGTTTTGTTTTTTTTGAAGATTTTCGTGTGCTGTATACTACAAAAAATTCCCGAAGTCATTAAGCTTGCAAACTTGGTATTTTGGAAGATTTTCATGTGCTATACTGTATAAAATACACGAAGTTCAATAAATTTTCATCTATTTGTATCTTGAAGGATTCACGTGTATTATAATACATAAAAGTCACGAAGTTCGTTAAACTTGCAAAGTTTGTTCTTTTTTGAAGACTTTTGTGTGCTTTTCTACATAATATTCACAAAGTTTGTAAAACATGCAAACTTTGATATTTTGGAGGTCTTCATGTGTTATACTACATAAAGTACACCAAGTTCGTTAAACTTTAATTCGTTGGTATTTTTGAAGATTTTCGTGGGTTATACTACATAAAAGTCAAGAAATTTGTTAACCTTGCATACATTGGTATTTTGGACGATTTTCGTGTGCTATACTACATAAAATACACGAAGTTCATGAAAATTTTACACATTGGTATTTTAGAAGATTTTTGTGTGTTATACTACATAAAATTTACAAAGTTCGTTAAACTTTGAAAATTTTGTCTTTTTGAAGATTTTCGTGTGCTATACTACATAAAAGTCAGGAGGTTCGTTAAACTTGCAAACTTTGAAATTTTGGAAGATTTTCGTGTGGTATACAAACTAAAATACACGAAGTACGTGAAACTATTATACATTGATATATTGGAATATTTTTGTGTGTTAAGCTACATAAAATTAACGAAGTTCGTTAAACTTGCAAACTTTGGTATTTTGGAAGACTTTCAAGTGCTATAATGTATAAAATATACGAAGTTTGTTAAACATGCAAAATTGGTCTTTGCGAAGATTTTTGTGTGCTATACTACGTAAAAATCACGAAGTTTGTTAAACTTGCATACATTGTATTTTGGAAGATTTTCGAGTGCTATACTACATAAATGTCACGAAGTATGTTGAATTTGCTAAGCTTGGTCTTTTTGAATATTTTTGTGGGCTATACTACATAAAAGATATGAAATTCATTACACTGCAAAAATTTGGTATTTTGGAAGATTTTCGTGAGCTATATACTACATAAGTCTCACAAAGTTTGTTAAACTTGCAAAGTTTGGTGTTTTTGATGATTTTCGTGTGCTATACTACATAAAATACACGAAGTTCGTTAAACTTGGAAATTTTTGAATTTTGGAAGATTTTCGTACGGTATACTAAATAAAATACATGAAGTTCGTGAAACTTTTATACATTGGTATTTTTTAAGATTTTCGGTGTGTTATAGTACATAAAATTCACGAAGTTCCTTAAACTTGCAAACTTTGGTAGTTTGGAAGATTTACATGTGCTATAATAAATATAATACACGAAGTTCGAAAAACTCGCATACATTGGTATTTTGGAATATTTTTATGTCCTATAATACATAAGTCACGAAGTTCGATAAAGTTGCATACATTGGTATTTTGGAAGATTGTCGTGTGCTATACTATATAAAAGTCACGAAGTTCGTTAAACTTGCAAAATTTAATCTTTTTAGCGATTTTCATGTGCTATACTACAAAAAAGTCATGAAGTTTGTTAAACTTGCAGAGTTTTGTTTTTTTTTGAAGATTTTCGTGTGCTGTATACTACAAAAAATTCCCGAAGTCATTAAGCTTGCAAACTTGGTATTTTGGAAGATTTTCATGTGCTATACTGTCTAAAATACACGAAGTTCAATAAATTTTCATCTATTTGTATCTTGAAGGATTTTCGTGTATTATAATACATAAAAGTCACGAAGTTCGTTAAACTTGCAAAGTTTGTTCTTTTTTGAAGACTTTTGTGTGCTTTTCTACATAATATTCACAAAGTTTGTAAAACATGCAAACTTTGATATTTTGGAGGTCTTCATGTGTTATACTACATAAAGTACACCAAGTTCGTTAAACTTTAATTCGTTGGTATTTTTGAAGATTTTCGTGGGTTATACTACATAAAAGTCAAGAAATTTGTTAACCTTGCATACATTGGTATTTTGGACGATTTTCGTGTGCTATACTACATAAAATACACGAAGTTCATGAAAATTTTACACATTGGTATTTTAGAAGATTTTTGTGTGTTATACTACATAAAATTTACAAAGTTCGTTAAACTTTGAAAATTTTGTCTTTTTGAAGATTTTCGTGTGCTATACTACATAAAAGTCAGGAGGTTCGTTAAACTTGCAAACTTTGAAATTTTGGAAGATTTTCGTGTGGTATACAAACTAAAATACACGAAGTACGTGAAACTATTATACATTGATATATTGGAATATTTTTGTGTGTTAAGCTACATAAAATTAACGAAGTTCGTTAAACTTGCAAACTTTGGTATTTTGGAAGACTTTCAAGTGCTATAATGTATAAAATATACGAAGTTTGTTAAACATGCAAAATTGGTCTTTGCGAAGAATTTTGTGTGCTATACTACGTAAAAATCACGAAGTTTGTTAAACTTGCATACATTGTATTTTGGAAGATTTTCGAGTGCTATACTACATAAATGTCACGAAGTATGTTGAATTTGCTAAGCTTGGTCTTTTTGAATATTTTTGTGGGCTATACTACATAAAAGATATGAAATTCATTACACTGCAAAAATTTGGTATTTTGGAAGATTTTCGTGAGCTATATACTACATAAGTCTCACAAAGTTTGTTAAACTTGCAAAGTTTGGTGTTTTTGATGATTTTCGTGTGCTATACTACATAAAATACACGAAGTTCGTTAAACTTGGAAATTTTTGAATTTTGGAAGATTTTCGTACAGTATACTAAATAAAATACATGAAGTTCGTGAAACTTTTATACATTGGTATTTTTTAAGATTTTCGTGTGTTATAATACATAAAATTCACGAAGTTCCTTAAACTTTCAAACTTTGGTAGTTTTGAAGATTTACAT